>NC_139319.1:41148405-41393405 GCF_056507025.1 Lutjanus erythropterus | reverse complement strand
TGTGAGCTCGCAGATTGAGAACACCTTATCTAATCCTCCCCTTCCAAGCATGTAGAGAACACAAAACTCACAAAAAACACAAGAACCTATCTAGAGCTGGTTGTGTCACTACACCTGTCAGGAAGGTCAGTTTGAGAAATAGATTTATGTTTGGAGGCTAATCGGATAGCAGAACAGTGAGCAGTGGTTTGTAACTATGAAACAGGATTACACAACTCTGGGAAGTGATCATTTTATCCTCCGTCCCCAGGTAGTAAGCCAGGTCAGTTTTATTTATATAGCCCAGAATCACAATCTGCCTCAAGGAGCTTTGCATCATCAAACATCTGTGATAACGTTACAAAATAATCTGCTGGGAATGTGTGTAAGTGGATGAGATCACACTGAACTACTGCAAAAACTGAGTTAGGTTGAGCTTTTTTTCCACATGAATGAGAGTCCATGTTTTTTTCCTCCACTCAGTGATGTTGCTCGTCTCCACGCACCTTTAATTACATCTTCAATCAAAATAAACCGGGTAAAAGTTAAAATATAACAACACTAAGACTAAGACTAGTCACAATTCATTCTTTTTCTGGTATTTTCAATCACATTTCCCATTCTTCTCAGCAGTTTCATCAGAGTTTGATCAGGCTTAAAAGCCCTGAAAATTGAAAATTTTCTCAATCGCAGTATATGATTAAATGTTTCCACCCTCGCTGGTCAGCATCATTTTTTCCTTCACGGCAGTAGAATATTTGTTTCACCCACTGAGCATAGTGTTTTAGGACGGCTAGGTTAAGCAAAGTCCATCCAAACTAACATTTTATTGCAGTTTTTCTCAACTGATTTGTCACAACTGTTTCATGGAACATCACAACTCTAATGCACGTCTGCAAAATGTAGGTGAAAAAGGTAGTTATGAATGAGTTATGAGTTTGACAATTTCATTGAGAATCAACTCATCAGTTTTGATCAATGAGCCATGCAAGTGGTTATTGTGCAAAACTGTACAAAATTGTATTTACTCTTTTGCACACATGAGCCAAGATGTGTGCAATGTGCTTGAATGAATGAGAAATTCCAATCTCTTGTAAACAACAAATAAATTGTTCTGAGAATTGAACTAACTGTTATGAAACACTCAATTCTCAAAACAAATGAGAAAAAGACAGTTTAGTTGTTTAAGAGAAGAAAAAGATGGTATCTGATTGGCGGATAGGCTGCTGTATCCAACATGAAGACGTAGTATCAAACCATCCAAAATGACAATATTTCTACCACAGAGTTTCAAATGATAATTCACTGATACAATGACCAAATGCCACTAAACGAGTATTTGTTTTCTTACTAAAAATAAATACCACAGGGAAAAGAAGAAGTGTTTAAAGAAAGAACCATCATCGTCTCACCTCTTCTACCACCACCCTGAACTTGCACTTCCTGCTGAGGACAGGTTTGACCCCTGACAGCCACTGTACATTAGAGAAGACTTTGGCCGGACCAATCAGGACCTGGCCTGGGTAGAAACCGTACGCCTCATCGAAGAACAGACCCTGAAGAACAAACACAGGGACAAGGATACAATATGACATGAGAACTGAGAACTTGCTGATGAACTGCAATGCAGCGTATGAAATTTAAATTTTGCAATAAATGGACATTTTCTGCACATTAATGTTAAAAAAAACTGCAAAATGAAAACCTTTTATGGGGAAATCTGTTAAAAAAAATAATATGCAGTCCAGTACAGGTGATCTGCAGGTCTAAACAGAGAGCACTTTCCCATAGTTATTTATTAATAGTTATTCACAACAGCACTTTTTATATATGAAATATAAGTAATTTCTAAAATGTTTTGGTCTGTTTTCATTTTTTTTAAATTTCTAAACAGAAAAAAACTCTTGTCCCAGACAAGAATTCACAACTTTTAACAATTTAAAAATGTGTTAAAAATCTTAAAAATCTAACAATACCTACTGGTGATATAGTCGTACACATGTGCTATTATAATCATCTTTGTTCAAAAATATGTTTTTAATGAAAATGATTAAAGTTTAAGTTATGTCCCAGATTACCATCAACTCTGTGAGATTTCCACAAAACATGATTTAATCAGGCATAAAAAGGGTTACATATACCCTAAGGACCCCTGTCTAACTTCCTGGTTTAAAAAAGCAGGAATAAAGCTCAAGCACTGGAAAACTTTCTATTTTTTAACAAATGTATGAATTAATATTGATATCAGATGTGTCTCAACATAGGATTTTCCATCTTACAGAGGTGACAAACCTCTCAGTTCTCTTTAATAACTGACTAATGTGTTTGACTTTTTTCAATTTAATAAAAAAAAATAAAAAAATAAATAAAAAATAAGTCAGTGCCCCACTTAGGCCACCCCGTCAACATAAACACAAATGACATCATCAATAGAAACTTTTTGATTATACAGCAAAAAGAAATATTCTTGTATTTAATGCAGTAAAGATCATTTTAAATTTTCTACATGTTATATATTATGATACTGATGAGACAAAGTTGACTAAATTGTCCTCTGACACAAAAAATGCTATTTAATTAAAAAAATAATAATAATCAGGAGCAGGATACAAGGTTTGATAGTCACGAGTCTGATCTTTTAAAATATATTTTCCAGAATAATTGCAAAAGTAAAAATCAAAACCCCCCTAAAAATATGATTTGATCCCACTTCTCAAGAATGAGTGTTTTACATATATACTTAACATTTCTTAACATTAAAAAAAGCTACAAAAATACAGTAGACGAAACTCAAAATAACTGTCTAATAGAAATCTCACAAATTCATTTGCTTGTTCTTCCACAAACTAAACCTCCACACATGTAAATGTCTAAATATAAGACTCGAAAGCACATCAGGCTGAGAACCACAAAACATATAACACAAGAAAAACCATCAAGGCTATTTCTAGAACATTAATTTGCGTGTTAATGGACAGAGGAAAAGACAGCACATAAATAATACAAATAAATATAACTGATCGATCAGAACAAATGAGTGAAGTATTTAGAGATTCTGAAGCAGCCGTTCCTGTCTGAACATGAGATTCGTGTAAAGTGATCTGGCCCCTGACTAGCAGCTGTTCTGTCCCGGGTGGACGTACCTGAGGTGACAGATCAGAGCTCGTGGCTACGTACCGAATCACTGACATGTGGACAGACGTCGTAAAGCTTGGCACCGTCCTCCACACTCATGGAGCACCTGAGGGGAAGCAGAGAGAGAGAGAGAGGGAGACGCGACTCGTTGACGTTAACTGGATTTGGCACGGATGAATGTGTGCCGGCCTGCAGACACCCCGACACACTGCAGCATGGTCACAGTACACGCTGTATAATCACACACACACACACACACACACACACACACACACACTCTACCTGGCTCCGTTGGAGAGCTTGAGGATGATGTGATTAGTCAGGTCGTACACTTTCCCCAACCAGAAGTCATAGGCAATGTAGTCGCCGTACATGAAAGACTGGACAGACAATGACAACAGGAAAAGTTTGACATTTCATCAGAGATATCACAGTAACTAGAAAGATGCACAGTAATCGCCTGCAGGTCAGTGTCATTCTCTCATGATTTACTCACATTTGATAATTGTTATTACTAGGGATGCACCAATACCACTTTTTTTCAGACCGAGTACTTACATTTGGGTACTTGCTGATACCAAGTACTGATATACGAGTACTTAATAATGCCATTAAAATTCTTACAATAACTTTTAAAACATGTTTTATTTCCATTAGATGATCACTTTCTAAATGTAACAAATCATTGTTGTTGTTTCCTGCTACAAATGTAACCATAGTTACTATACACATTACATTTTTAGGTTATTTGTAGTAAGTTACTTTACTGATGTTGTGTTCCTTATGAAGCTGTGCAGTTTACTGTGTATATGATATATTTCAGTATAATAATTTCACAACAATTAAGTTGATAATTATAAATGGTGTTATATATGATAATTATTTCATTGTCATTTACAGCATTTTACCTTGTATTTTAATGACACATTTAGATGTGTAGTATTTAAGTTTCTTCTTCATGTCCCTCTTGTCTAAGAGCTAATTAGTTCCTACCTGTCATTGTTTAGGGGGGACAGGTATGAGTGTGACACCATGTGTGCAACAGTTTTGTTGAACCTGCTGTGAACCTCACAGAGTGAAGTTGTGTGTCCTGAGCTGTCAGGACGTTTTGGTGAAGAATAAGTACACAAAGAGAAGTTGTAGCAGCTTATTATGAAGAAAAGAGGGTTACAGACTGGTGGTGGCGGTGTTTTTTCTTCATCTTTGGATTCATTTGCAGAGACATTCAACTAGTTTACAACCGCCAGGACTTATTGGACAGCGGCTGGCTGCGGTCTACAGCTGCACTCTGTGCATTTATTTCAGTTTTACATGGACTTACATGGAATTTTACAGACAATTTCCAAAGTTGCTGCGGTCATTAATGGATGATGTTGAGGACAGCGAGTCCCTTGTTGATAACGACGGCACGTCCAAAAAAAAAAAGAGGGTAAGCATCAGCAAACATCCTGAACTCTGCATCATGGCGGTACTTTAGATGTTTACTTGTATCGAGTGGCTACTTTTTGTGATGTGGTATCGGGTGTGGGGTATTGGAGTAGTTTTATGAGTACAAGTACGAGTACGTGAGGACAGTATCGGACCGATACCCGATGCTGGTATCGGCATTGGTGCATCCCTAGTTATTACTAAGTAATTAAATATATTACTTGTGGTAACTGAGAAATACATTTGATAATGTTTTATTTTACAGATCAGTCATTTCTGAATTATTTAATTTCCTAAGACAGCTCCTGTAAAGAACTACAAAATATAATAATGTTGATGTGTTTTCAGTGCAGTGAGTCTCGAGACCCACAGGTGGTCATTTCAGTGGGTTCCCAATAAAATTTGGGTAACACTTCAATTTCCAGGTCTCATAATTTCACAATAAATAGATGGTAATATATTTGAATTTCCCTAGAAATGATCCACAAATTACCTCCAGATTTCATGGTTTATTGTGTGATAATATGAATATTTTTTTGACATACTGTACTGTAAAACTCATGTTTGATGTTATATGGTTTTAATTAAGGTTCTACTTGTGTATTTTATAACCTCAAACATAGACTGAACATAGGAATTAGTGCAGCAGTAATATTAAAATAAAGTTCAGCCCAAAATCAAAAGTATTTGCCCCCAGCCTGTAGTATTATTTATCCATGTAGATAGTTTTGGTGTGAGTTGCAGAGTTTTGAAAGAAAAAACATAAAATGTCTCATACTTCTGGTGTAATCTAAGTCTCCTAATGTCCCGATATGCTGTTTTACAGTGTGCATGTGCTCATGAACGTGGCTCCAAGCTAGAGAGCTACAGTGAAGATTCAGGCTAAAAACATGGTGTTAATAACATTTTTTTAGTCAAGTTGGCATGTTTGGGCTTTAGGAGACTTGGATTACACCAAACAAGCAGTGTGGAGGCATTTTATGTTTTTATTCTGTTGCTTTTTATGTTTGAAAACTGGTCACCATTCACTTCCATTGTTTGGGAGATTCTGTTTTCCTGTGAAACTCCAGCAGTGTTTAGCAGAGTAACAAAATACACTCAACTGTCAGTCGGCATGAGGGCGAGTAGATAAAGGCTGAATTTTCATTTTTGGGTGAACTATCCTTTTAAGTGTATTTTGCTATTATACTCACATACTTTTACCTCAGTCAGGTTTAGAATGCACAACCTTTACTCATTGTGAGTATTTTTCCAGTGGGGTTGGTGTTAGTACTTTTGCTTCAGTAATGGATTTGAATGCCCACAGCCTGACTGCACCTGAACTGCACATGCCAACTGTTACCAGCCAAGACATCCCCTTTAAGGAAGGTGGCTTTACGGGTAGCCTGCGTGTGTGTGTGGGGGGGAGGGGGGGGGGGGGGGGGGGGGCATATGATGTTCATCTGCTAGACTGCACATTAATTCATACTCAAATATATATTTCTATGATTTCAAAATGGATTTCTTGTTCACAATGTATCATTTATTATCAGGAGTTTACTGACTCCTTTAGTGTTTTCATCCATCAGGTGCAGGATATGTACCGAGCAACATCACTGTCTGTATTAATAAAGGGAAAAACTGATAATAGTTACAGGTCAGTACAGACCCCTTCTTCAGGGGTATTTGTAGCATTTGTTGCCGTACTGAAACAGTGATTATATGTGCTGACAATGTGTGGATTTTTGTTACTTTGACTCATCATTCAGTAACTGTATGCATACAGATGAACAAATATCACTTAATACACTTAATAAAAATGTAATTATTTCCAAATGGCATAGTTCTTTTCAGGAAATGTTTTAGGGAATTACAAAGTACATGAGTATTCAGTGAATTGAGTGTCTTCTCTTCAGTGAAACGTTGATCTCTTACCCAGATGTGCTGCAGGTCTTTGCTGTTGACTGGATACAGAACACAGTTCGTTCCCACTAGTTTGACTGCACACTCGATGTCAATGTTGGTCACAATACCACACTGGTTGTCCTGTAATGAAACAAATACACAACTCAGCACATCATCATATCAAATATCATCGCTGCTACAGTATCCTGTTCAACTGAAACACTGGGCTATTGTTTGCACACTTTTTAACTTTCCTGACGCCCACATGCATCACTGGTTTGATAGTGTGTGAACAAGACAACATTTGAATTTAAACCAAAAGAAAATCTCATCAAAGTTTTAATGTCGTATTTATATTCAGACTGGGGGTTGTTGCTCTGCGTTAACAGAAAAAGTCTCCTCTTAGTCCCTTTGTAAGTGTCGACCTGTAATAATATTCCAGTCATGTCTGATGCAGCAAATGGAACAGAGCGGTGAACAGTGACCTGACTGACAAAGAGAGAGGCTTGATTGAAAAAAAGCAAGAAATAAGAATGAAGGAGACAGGAGGAGTGAAAAGGAGAGAGAAACAAAGACTCCACTTACACTAGAATTGTTCCGTCGCACGATGTCTCTAATGACAATAGATCGATCTTCAAGTTTCAGCTGGAAAGGAAAAAGAAAACAAGTTTAGAAAATGGTGTCTGGGTGACCTCGACTCTAAGAAATCTCACAGCAGCAGAAGCTGCTGCTGAGTCTGTCGCTGACATGGATCATCATCCACTCTCGCTGCAGAGGAGAACTCTTCACACCAGTGACCCTGAGACGAACCCTGAAGAAGAACTTCAAAATGAACCAACTAAACATTAATCACATCCACACTCAGACCATGACGATGTCACTGATACGATTTGTCACACCCTTGTCCTGTCCCCCGCTCACGGCAACATGCACAGTCAGCAGAACTGGAACGCCCCCTGAGAGCAGATCGGATGAGTTCCCCGTCCAAACTGAGTTTCAGTAAGCTGGCCGGCGTGAGCCCCTGGTGTGTGATGAGTGCTTAAGGAGTCAGCAAACACATTTTCACTATCAATTCATAATCAACACATTGAAATGAAAACAGGGTCTGTGAGACGATATGATTTAGCGACAGTTTGAAGGACAGATGAAGACAAAACAGCATTGATCAGGAGCTGCATGCCCGGAGAGACAGAGGGTGGAAAACAGGAGCCGCTGGGCTAAACTTGGCACCAGCTCAGCTCCCAGTGGGATACCTTGTTCCTGTGAGCAAAATTTTGCTGTGTCACTATGCCTGCCAGGAAGGCCGGTATGAGAAATAGATCCACGTTTGGATGCTAATCAGACTGCAAAACAGTGAACAGTGGTCTAACTATGAGACAGGATTTTACAAGGTAGTCAAGTCAAGTCAGGTCAATTTGATTTATATAGCTCCGAAACACAATTTGCTTCAATTTGCTAGAATCTGTACTGATGTAAACATCAAAAATCTGTGACAACATTACAAAGCAATCTGCTGGGAATGTGTGCTGGCAAATATTTAATTGGCCGGCGCAGCGCCTGGCTGGATGACATCACACTGCACTGCAGCAGAAGTTCAGTTAGTTCAACTTTCTTTTCCAGACTTTGCTTTTTTTTCTAATGGAACTCTCTGTGGTGTCACTGAAATGAATGAGAATTTTTTTTCTATGCAGGGATAAGAGTCCAGTGGATCACAACACTCAGTCTGGATCATAACACGGTTCTGAATCACGGATTAGATCAACAAATTAACAAAAGAAAAAAAAGCTCTGGTGTAGCCACTTCTCTCCGCCTGTAGTAACAGTATATACTGTATAATGATAATAATCATAACAGTGTTTCCCCCGTCCTCCTCATGGCCCGCCGCCCTGCATGGTTTACATGTTTCCCTGCACAAACACACCTGATTCAGATGATCAGCTCGTCATGAAGCCTCTGCCTGACAACCTGAAGCCTGATAACAAGTGAGCCCTGAGAACCAGGATAGGGGGAACACTGCATAGTGATAATAATAATTACTCTTCCTTTTTTAAACACTGCTTCCTAACTAAAAGCAATGTATATGTATATATTACAAGCACACATCTGTCTTGTCTTTTCACTGCAACAGTGCATCGAGATTGGGCGAGTTACTACTTTAAAACCTGTGCTGAACCGTTGGGGCCAATCCGTACAGAACATGGGTCAACTGCACTCTGTTGCCCCCCTTCACAGGGATGTTGTCTGTCTAAACCCAGCAGTAAGTACATTTTTGTTAAAATAAAACAAGTACAAGTAAATGAAATTGCTCCTCCAAAACATATAAACATTGCAACCATACAACAGGGTCATAAAGAAGATTTTTTCCAGGATTTTTTACATCATTGGCACATTGCTCATGTTTTAATTGTACGTAACATTTTCTCAGTCAGCTTCATACTGTAAGCCGATTGGTATGAACTCACTATTTTCTCAGGCTGCCCCCTCACAGTCGACTTAACTGTTGTCAATGAGAACAGTCAACCAAGTTTTCATTTATTTATTAGTAAAAATAAAGGAACGGGGCTGTTAGGCCCGCAAACAACAAGTTTATATTAGAAAAGAGACATTTACCAAAGGTAAAAGTTCTAGGAATAGAAATATTGATGGACAACAAAGCTTTGGAATGAATCATTTATTGTTTTGGTGTATGTGCGTGTGGAAAACTGTGTGTGTGTATGTGTGTGTGGGGGGGCTCCAAGGAAAAAAGAACTGGTTTCGTACATGATCTGAGGGCAACTGATTCAAGAGTTGATGCCCAAACACCAGATGTGCCTGACCCACACACTGCTTTCCAACATACCACCTGAAGCTTGGTGGTACACAGTGATATGTTTATGCACAGCCTTCTTCAGTGTACCGTTGCACCCAGACTATTTATTCCCACGTTTAAACAACCGGGTTTTAGTGTGTTAAAATAAATGAACTAAATGTTCAGTCTCCTGCTGGTTGTTCAGACACATTCAGAATCATTACTGCTTCTGCTGTCTGCTCGCTTTGTGCCCCAAAAATATAGATCTGAGTAATTAAACATGTGAAGACTAGTCGACTATTGGCTTTATCTAACAACTACTGGTCAACTAGGAAAATCTTTAATGAGGGTCAGTCCTGCTTTCTGCAAAGTTTAAAGAGTTTGGGTTATTTCACCTAAGAGATTAATATAAATGATTTCTTCTCAACTTTAACTTTGAATGAAGCACATTTAGTCATGAATATGTAATATTATAGAGAAGTACTTAGGACTGAAGAAACCATGTTTTCAGGGGCTTCAAGTGATGTGATGTCAGCTGAACCATCTCCATGACAACTCAGCAAAATCCATGCACTGATGAAGGCAGCTGAAACACAAGAAGTTGACCTGGAGTTTTTTTTTGGTAAATGTTTGTTTGTAAGGTAAAGAATGAACTGTTGGTGCTCAACTAATGAACAAGGCAAGCTTTATAAAAACAGTTCTTCATCAGTCTGCAGACAGGCTGACTAAATTTGCTCTGAAAACCTGAGCTAACATTCAAATCCATTAACTATAAATCAGCACAGTGATCCTCATCTCTGCCTCCATCTGTGTGATCTCTAAAAGAGATGAAGCACCACTGCTTGTTACTGTATGACTCCCATCAGAAACACTCCGTCGACTTCACTTGACCTACTTGAAATTAAAACAGACTGATGGAGGCAGAATTTCACACCGCAGCGCTGCTTCTCCAACAATGAGTCAGGCACAAAATTGAGCTGTGGGTCTAAGCCTTACAGATCCCACTGGAAAAAAAAATGTAGCAGGGTATAAATATGATTTTATTAACTTTTATTGAGCACCCTGTGCTACAACACAGACGGTCACCCAACATTAGCACCAGTGTAATCCATTTACTATTTAGGACAAGTAGCTGCTGCTGACAGCATGTCTGCAGCTCTTCAGCCTTCATTATCCACACTGCTGATTCACAAGTGTGGTAGAAAATGTCTGAAATGTTGATTTGAAACTGCTGAATGTTAGCCAGCCATCTGAGATCAACCGTTTACTGCTTGTATCAGTATTAGTCTGATGAATGCAGCGACGTCATTTGCACCCTGATGTAAGTCAGGCCTGGGTAATACTCCTGAAGAACCTATTACAATAGTAAAGTTTCATATCAGTTGATATCAGTAGTTATTGATCATGTAGGTCAGTGGTTGGTTCCTTTTTTCCTTAGAATAAACTTAGACACACTCATTATGATTCATTGTCACAGAGGTCGAGAGCTCAGACGTGTGACCAACTGAGAAACCTACTATTTTTGATTGATGGCAAAAAAAAAAAAATCTTTTAAATAGTTTTGAATACCAACGTTTGTATAAGCTGATTTTGAAAGTCTCAGAGCAGACAAATCTTTGTGGACACCCTAAGGGGGGCCAGGACCCCAGGTTGGGAACCGATGATACAGGCTGTGACTGACAACATGTTGTCTACTCCAACGAGTGGAAGCAGCCAAGGCAATAAAATAAGCTTGTTGTATTATTGCTCAGAGATGAAAATTTTGTGCATTTTCCTTGACTGGTAGTTGAAAATAGTAACAATCAATTCATCATTAATAGTTAAGACACATATCGCATGTTTTTTTCTCATTTTTTCTCATTTTATCAATATAAGTGTAAGTTTAAGTTTCCTTATTCAACAAATGCCTTTGCCAGACCAAACAATGTCAAATTAGATGCAGTTATTGCCATAACCAGACTACTGATTAATTAGCGATTAAATAACACAATGTAATGTCAAGTAATGTGTATATAATAACTGAGCGGGTAAAGGCAAATAATACAACAGCTAGAACAGTTTTTTGTAATACAGCCTGAAAAAAAATCAATAACTAAAATAAAACAGGAAATGACAACACTTATTTTATATCACGATATCACAATATCCAAAATCTAAGATGATATATAGTCTCATATCATGATAGCCAAAGCCAAAACATCTCAATCGCCCCCTGGTGGCTGGCTGCAGTACAGGTCATAAAGAAAATGTGTCTGCTGTCAAAATAACAAAAATCTGATACAGGTAGTTTCTGTATGTGTGTTCATGTTTCGGATCTGTTTGGTTTTAATGAGTTATTTGATGAGATTAAAAGGGGCTTTTACGTCATTGACAGCTGAGCTGACCGGCGTATGGGCGGAAACTTGGCTTTAATCACTACTGCACCAAATCTGGCTCAAAATGATGTCACAAGCGCAAGATGGCAGCGCTTGTATCCGGAATATTTTGGCTTCATTTATGTAGAGGGGAGGATGCGGAGACATGTTGTCCATCTTTATCTACAGTCAGTGGTATACAGTGCTGCCCACAGAGGGATGTGTTTAAGGGCACTGGTTTGGGAGCCATTCAAGAGAAACTAGCACAGGCAACAGTACAGTAACTCCACAGCTGATCAGACAAAAACACCACCTGCAGAAACTGAAACTCAATCTACAGGAACTATTTAACAGAAAACTGTGGATCACCACTCATGTCACTGACTGAGACCGACAGAAAAAGGCAGACAAACTGCCAAATCAGTTCATTGTGAGTGTCTCTGCATCATGTTTGCTGATCTGAACAAAGCCACTGCAGGTCTGTGCTGCAGAAAGTCAACAATAGTCAAAAAGAAACATGAAAGTGCTTATAAAAAGCTACCTGCGGGAGGCTTGGCTGCAGTACAAGCTGCTCTACTGGCACTAAGTACACAGCAAAGTGGCAAAGTGGCAGCGCACTGCCAGCCCGAGCCTGGGCAGAGACAGATGGAAGCAGAGGAGGGGAATGTAATTAGGAGTAAAGAGAGTGAAGAAATTAAAAACTGGGAGGCCTGCTGCATGTTAAGTCAAGCCCGGGGTTTTACCAGACGGGGGGAAAACTGGAGCAGGACGCAGTGCTGGCAGACTGAGTGACGGCTGATGGTTAAACCTTAAAAGCAACGATGATACAGCTGAGATGAAGCGTGAGCGTTCAAGTTTAGACAGAAGAGTTTCAAAAATATGTTGTGTTGGTGGGAATATCGTTACTATACATAGTGTACTTGTGTGGATAATCAGTTCAATTCACTTTCCACTATTTTCTTTTCAAATATCAACCAAAATATCAAATCCTACTCTCCATTTATAACAAAATTCCTGTAATTTATTTTCAGAATTGTGGCCATTCTAACTATGGGTTTTACATCATTCACCTGCAGTAGAGATCTGAGAAACATGGCAGCAGCTAAACAACATCTATAGTTTAACTGTCAGTCAGCGTGAGCCTCCTAAAGCTTTTTACATTTCTCTTAAACAATGGTTGAAGATGTTAATGAATAATTGATTGATGATTGATAATTAATAAAAATTCAAACACTAGACAGTGAGAAAAAGTTGAATCATACACATGCAGAGACTCTATCCTGAGTCATATTTAAAAAAAATAAAATAAAGCATGTCATATGTCGGAGGTTTATTTCAGCAGCTATACTGTATATGTAAGTGGAAAATAAAACACTTTTTAAAGTAAACATATAGCTGTTACTGCTCATCAAGTCATGAACAAAGCGGTTGTATTTTTAAACTCACTGGTAATTTTGACCCTTTGAGGTTGCTGTAGCTGGTCAGTGTGGAGTGTTGAAGCTGCAGAGCAGCAGACTGAGTCAACAATGTGAAGCCTGGAGGTTATTTTCATAGAGCAGAGCAAATAAGTGACTGAAGGCATGAACTCACGGGTAATTTTATGTTACATACGTGAAGTAAAATGAATACTTTGTTTTACTGCGTTCACGATGCCAATTTATGTTACACAGGCATAGCATCATGCTAACAGATTAAGTGCAAGTTAGAAACATATTAAAAATTGATTCTGCAGTAAAAAAAAACTAAATAAATTCAGGAATCGTAAAGAAAAAGTCATGATACTTTAGAGCAGCCACTCCAAAACTTAAAGAGGTCAAAACCCAGTTTGAAACTGAAAATCTTCTGGGGCCCACCTGAACTTTAATCACAACTCTGATCAACACACGAGGTTAATCCTGCAAATGTTCTGGTGTTAATGTGATTAGTCACCAGTATGGTTTAACACCTGTTAAACTGGGTCGCATAAATGAAGAATTTAAATTGAAGAATTTAAATACCATGGCTGTGCTTGATTAGTTCTGCTGGGTTTGAACACAGATCTCCAGCTCTACTTCCAGGCCGACCAGTGGGCCACAGCCCACACTTTGGGAATCGCTGCTTTAGAGAATCATTTTTTTTCTCCCCAACTTAACCTCTAGGGAAATGTAGCAGCTACCCACTATGTGTGACACTGTGCTCTGTGTCAGTAGAGTACAAAGTTAGCTTGACCCACAGTCAGATTGGCCACAATTAAAAAAATATGATCCAAATAATAACCTGAATTTCCCTGTAAGTCAAATCAAAGAATGAAACTTCTCACCTTGTCTTCTTTTTTCTATGTGTAAAGATGCTAGGGCTGGACAAAATATCCATATCACATGGATACTGTGATACGAGACTAGACAGTGTCTTAGATATATATGGATATCATATCACGATGTGGCGTAAGTGTTTCCTGGTTTTAAAGGCTGCATTACAGTAAAGTGATGTAATTTTCTGGACTTACCAGACTGTTCTATTATTTGCTTTAACCCACTTAGCCATTATATCCACATTACTGATGAATATTTATCAAAAATCTCACTGTGTTCATATTTTATTAAAACATCAATAGTCCTGACCACAATATTGCTGAAATATTGATAACTATCAATAGAGGTATTTTGTGAAAACTATCATGACATTTGTTTTTGTCACCCAGCCATAAAAGACGCCCAATCATTCTACTGAGGACAGAAGTACGAGTACACATTCTCACACACACACACACACTTTCACTCAGTGGCTCTCTCAGAATTCAGTGGTGTAGGGTTACAACGAGACAAAGCAGAGGCGCTGCCAAGGACCCAGGAGTGAGTGAGAGTGTGTGTGTGTGTGTGTGTGTGTGTGTGTGTAGGGGATACGATCGATGGGTCGCCATGTTCCCTTGTAATCTATTAAACAGCAGCCTGTCTGCTCCTCGTGTCTCTGTTGCTGGAGGGTTAGAGTACACTCACAGTCTCACACACACACACACACACTCTTACACACTCCTGTCTCCCTCCTCATCTAAACCTTTTAGCTGAGAGAGGCTCAGAAGTACAAAACATTTTTTTTGGACAGACACACATACACAGCTCTTCTTCATTAATATTCTTTCAGTGCATCATGCTGCAATGCGCTACTGTAGTAACTGATTTCCTCTCCAGTTCAAACACACCGGATTTAAATCAATAGCATTTAGGTCGCTGTGAGAGATACGACACAGACACACAACTGCTCGGGTCTCACACTACTGAAAACCACAACAAGACCTTTGCTCTTGTTACAAATTATGGCTAATGTACTTTTTCTGGCCAGCAATCATGTGTCGTTTTAATTTCTCATTTCAAGTTAAGTATCTTGCAACTGTATCATATCAATTGTGTTACAAAGCAGTGTGTCCCTGCAGTGGGTGATGACTCTCCAGGAAGAGACCAACGTGAGCGGAGGGAGGATAATACTGTCTCACTGATCATAGCGACGATATGCAAAGGAAAGATGGAAAATAGCAAGATTTTTCACCCTCTGTCACGTTAGAGGGATGTAGTTTCCTGAGATGACAGCATTAATGTAAAATGATCCAATAACCAGACAGCTACGTTACAACAAAGCAGCTGTTGCTATGGCTCTTGTAGTGATGATGAGGAGGGAGGCGGGAAGGTGCTGGTGGACACGGACTCAGACAACAAAAGAAAAAAGAGTGGCACCTGTTTCAGAGACAGAAAGCAACCTTGGCTGCCTCTTCATCCAGGCTGATGAGGTAGAAGAGGGCCAGATTGATTACAGGGATCGATGGAGGACAGTATTTGCTTTGACTTCCCGGCCTAATTAACACAAGTCACTATTCAGGTGCTGCACGAGGAGGAGGAAGAGGGGGAGATGGAGACACTGCAGAGGACTGCGGCTCCGGGCCACGCCTGTTCTCCAGCTCTGACAGACAGTTTTCTATACCAGGCGTTCTCGTCTTTCAGCCTCATCATCTCTGTACTAACAAGCCATCCGATCCACGGAACACAAGAGGGAGTCGAGAGAACGTAAATATAAGTGGCTGCAGTAGTAACAAGCACACATACAGTGTTTCACCTCACTGTGTACTCTACCTACACCCACAGATAGTGTCGAATATCGATCTGTGATAATGAAGGCGCAGTCATCACACAGCGCTACATCCTGCACCTCAGCCATCAGCCTCGGGCAAATCATGCTTCTGCTGCTACATCATTAGAGTTTTGAGGAAGAGAAAATAATTCACCCTTCTCCGAGACGAGGAGTGCAGATTCGTAACTAGAGAGGCCTTCTGGATCCACACCCTTCACTCTGTCCAGTCCTGTGGATTATGACTGGAGCCAGGGCTGAGCAATATGGCTTATAAATGATATCTTGACATTTTCAGGTTAGTTCACAATACATGATATATAGCTCTAAAGTAGCATAGTGTAAATTCTCAAATAGTGCAAACATGTGATGATCTTCAGGCTGGGCCAGAGGTCTGCAACCTGCCGCTCCAGAGCCACATGCAGCTCTTCTTCTCCTCTGCAGAGACTCCCTGTGACTCTACCAAAAGAAATGAAATGTAACTGAATAACAGTTCTGATTTATTTTATTTATTTAACACTTTGTCACTGTTGTAGGCCCAAAGTGATTCTTCCATTCTAATTGTACAAACGTGTGCCTCTGATAAACCAAATTTAAAAAGATGTTTTAATATTTCTTCAACTAAAATGTGCAGCACAGACCACACCGGTAGCTTGGAGGCTTTCAGTGGTGGAAAGAGTGCTGAAAATCTGCACTCAAGTTCAAGTTCTGTTATATTTAAAACACTAAAATATTACTCAATTACAAGCAAAAGTACTGGTGTTATCAAGAAATATACTTATGTAAAATTACAACATATTTGTCGTAAAAATTACTCGGAGTAATGGTTACTTTTAATCACTGATGTCACAGTCACCTCTGAAGACTAAGGTTGCAAATTTTGTGTGTTTTGCTGAATCAATAGTTGGAAACACTAACAATTGATTAATCATTAGTCATTTTTTTCAGTAACATTTTTTCTTTGTTTCCAATTTTTTCCAGGGTCAGGGTCATTCTCATTTTAAATCTTAAATTTACGTTTTCTAATTCAACAAATGGCTCAGACAGACAAAAAAATGTCAAAAGAGATTGAATTACTGCTATGACTGCTGATTAAATATCCATGAATAGATTTAAATTCTTAACAGCAGTTCATCAATTAATGATTAATCATTAACATCCTTACTCTGAACATGTGGTGCCACAGCGTTTTGTTTTGTTTTTTTTGTTTGTATGTGCTGGTTTTCATTGGCCTGTTTGTGATCAGATCACCTGATTGGCTAATAAAATGCAGATGAAAGATCTGGACATTAATTAAAATTGTACTCAGCACTCAAGAAGTACAGACTTGAAAATACTGCTACTCATAGAAGTATAAGCACCCACAAAACTACTTAATTACAGAAATTTGAGTATTTGTAATTAGTTACTTCCACCCCTGGCAGGTTTGCCTCTAAATTTTGGCAGTGGCTAGTCTTATGTCTCCTTTGAGCTGCTACAGATGTCAAATCCTGAAGAAAGTAATATGACAATATCTTTGACCAAATACCTCCATATGGATATTTTAAGGATGACTATTGGTGCTTTCACACAATGAGATTTTTGATAAATTATCATCAGTAATAAGAACATAGTGACTAAGTGGGTAAAGGCAAATAATAGAACAGCTAGAATTCAGAAGAAAATCAGTTCACTGTGATGCAGCCTTTAAAACCAGGAAAAAGCCTATTTTAATGACATATCAAGATGTAACAACTAGGAGATCTAATCTAAATCAATCTATTCTGAATTGCATATTAAACAATGATAAATGAATCACCAACTATTTTGAGAATCATTTAATCAGTTTGAGTATTTCAAGAAAAAACTTTTCTTCTTAAATGTGAATATTTTCTGTTTTCTTTACTCCTCTCTGATAGTAAACTGAATATTGATGAGTTGTGGACAAAACCAGATATTTGAGGACGTCATCTTGGACTTTGGGAAACACTGATCAACATTTTTCACAATTTTCAGACATTTTGTAGGCAAACAACTATTAATCAAGAAAGTAATCAACCGATTAATTAACTATGAAATTAACAGTTGCAGCCCTAATCAGTTGTTTTAAGTATCATGACTCTTACATATAAATAACCCATGCATCGACCATCAGCTCAATGCTAACACTAAACTGGGAATTCCCATTAATGCGCTAACAGACATTAGCATTGCAATATTATCTTAAACAAAGGGTCAGCAATCTTTACTATCAGAGAAGGAAGAAAAGAAATAAATCTGTCTGAAACAGCAACTGTCTGCCTCAGACTTTTTTAGATTTTTTAGGTAGCCTAGGGAGAATTAAGACTATCCACCGGCAAAAGTTTGAAAAAAGCTGCCAGTCATAGATATAGGTGATAGTTGACTTTTTTTCCATTCAGTGTATCACATGCTGAACATAAAAAGACATGTACACAGACTTTAAGGCATATAGTTCCTCTGCTCTGTGGAAACAGAGTGATAGCTCCTGATTTCACTTTTCTAACTCAATCTATTATTCTGGCTTCAACACTCCACACCCAAGAGCTACAGCAGCTTTGAAAGGTCAAAAGCTCAAACTCAACATTCACAGTTGCAAAGTTCAATTTCATATGTGACTGAATGTTAATTTAAAAGGCTCTTTGTGCTGTGTGCAGTTTCCAGAGGGTCTATTCATTCTGGTCTGACATCTTATTTCAGTTTAATTCATTCATTCATTTACTTTTATATGAAGTATAGCACTGATGCTGCTGAAACAAAACTCAAAGACTAACTGACATGTTATATACATTGTTTTTGGAAAAATACAGTCTCTATAAGTGCATGATTCAACTTTTTCCCATGGTTTAGTGTTAAAAAATCATTATATATCATAATATCAAATCACAGTACTTGAAATTCACAATACATACTGAACCAGGAGATACATGCATCTTTCCAGCTCTAATAACAGTATCAAAAATTTAAGATGTCTCAGTATATCTATATAAAATCCATACGCTACCCAGCCCTACTTGAAGTGGAAATAAATAAGTTGGGAAATATGCTTATTTGCTTTCTTGCTGTGAGTCAGATGAGAAAATAGATGGCACTCTCATGTATATATGTACAGTTGGAAAGTAGCTAGCTCAGCACCTCTAAAGGCCATTAATTCAAAAGTTATATATCTTGTATAATTTTTACAAAAAAACATGCCTATTTCCTTGAAAGTACCCGTTGCCAGGCAACCAGTGGATAATCCGGGAGGTTTTGTTTGTAGGCAGTATCTCCTAGCTAACAAAGTCAAGACTTCTCTCCTGCAGATTATTGTAAATAGTGTGTTGTTTTAGGTAAATTATTTCAGAAAAATATCGTCATTTTATCCACTGTAAATGGATTTGTAGTTTAACAGAACAAAGTGCTGAAGAGTACTATCATGCAGCCTTTTTAAAGTCCCTGCACACCCACACACACGTTTTCACATATTCTGCCTAATTAGACCTCTGCTCAGGTTGAAGTTGAGGTGACCAAACTTCACGGACTAATGGGGATAATAAAGATGTAAATGTACTTCTGTTCAATATAATTGCCCCACATAAAGCCCCATGAAAAGGACATGGTGCCAGAGTTCTGATGTGGGTAGTTGTGATCACAAACTGTGAGAGAACGATGCTACAGCCTGTACTTTGGTAGCATAATGTTGTGATAAACATGGTGATGAAACACACTACAATAATAACAGTGCATCAGTGTTAATGTTGGCTGCATATCCACATGGTCAGACTTAAAACAAAGCTGAACTCTAAACCAGAGCCAGCTGGAGGTCCCAGCGAAACACAACGCTTCACTGTGCAGCTGTCCATTGAACTGAACTGCAGCTTGAGTGTACAGATGCACAATATGGATTTTGTTCAAGTGATAACCGATAAATATTTGTTTCTTATGGCAGATACCTGAAAACAACTGATAACTTCACAGTTTTGTAGTTTAAAAAGTAGTAGTTGTATTTTATGCACACCTGAGGGTTAGAAAGGCTCAGATGGAGTGAACAAAGAGGGATGATTCAGACTAACATCCCACAGCTGACCTCACCATGACAACAAAAACAAAAGAACGGTTCTCACTCTTCAAATGTTCATTTATTTTTTTTCTTGTAAAGTTAACCTGTAAAACACCAAAATAAATACCCTTTCAAATATATTTCAATATATTCCAATAGAGCTGGATAAGATAAAATCGGCCAATAATTTAGTGGTCCTGATATTTATTGTGCATCTCTACTTGAATGCATATTTGTAGAGTGGAAGTGTTGTGATTGTGCCTCAAGTTGTGTAGCCAAACAAGGTCCAACAAAACTATCAAGAAATTTAAGATATCAAGAACAATCTGTATGTGCATGAAATGTTTGGGAAAGAAAACACCTGTGAGGGTTTACTCTGGGTGTGTGTTAGTAGGGCTGCATGATTTGGTAACCAAAAAAAAAAGTCCTATTATTATTATGTTGACTGAAATTGCTTTTGTGATATGAGTAGTAGAAATGACCAGGTCAGGTCATCTCTGCAGCTCTACAGTACCTCATAATGCTGTTTTCTCATACTTTTTTTTTTTTTTCAAAACAATGTGATTTGGTTCTGGTCTTGTGATTTGGATATTCCACTTGGCCACACTGCGATTGTGATTTATTATGCAGCCCTGCTAGTTACTATTGCCCAGAATCCAATCTGATTGAATATAGACATCCAAAATAGAGGAAAATACTGATTTACAACTGCAGTGACCAGTGTGTAGGATTCAGTGGCATCTAGCAGTGAGCTTGCAGACTGCAAACACATTGTCTCACTCTCCCCTTCTAAATGTGTAGGAGAACTTGCACTAAACCTGAAAGGCCAGATCTGGAGCCAGTGTTTGGTTTGTCCGTTCTGGGTTACTGTAGAAACATGGTGGTTCAACATGGTGGACCTGTAGATATGAATGTAGATACAGACTCGTTCTTAGGTAACAAACAGCATGATCCTTATTTTCAGATGATCAAACGGTAGTGAAAGCATCTGACACACTGGACCTTTAGAAGTTTATCAGACAGTTCTCTCCCCACTGCTGCAGAATAATTCACAACTCTGCTCTCCGTCTGTGTGCTCACTCAAAACAATACGGCTGCACACCGTGCTAAATGTGCTCAAGAATTCAGATAAATAAAAAAACATCAAACTAAAATGCATTCCTGTTTCAGTGACCAGTTATGTTTGAATATAACCACACTTATCATGACACATCAGCAGGTAGAGACAAATGTGCTTTGCCACTATCAGATTTTGAAACTAAAACGTGATCTGGCATAAAGTAAAAGGAGGGAATAGGACCCTGAATACATTAAAGCAGAAATCTGTAATATATTTACTGTAATAAATCATAAAATGACCAAGATACGTCATCAGAGATCAAGGAGGCATGTTAAGTTGAAGCAAAAATGCTGACAACACTAGAGCCATGGTGTCCTCTGAATCTTCTATTCCAGGCTCAATAACTGTTTTAGTATGTTTCACCTGAATTGGAGTTCAAATTACTGCTGAATGCTGAATGAGTCAGGGTCTGTTTATGAGGTGTAAGAAATCATTCATAATGTTCAGAGTCCAGAGTGTGTTCTTTTAGAGCAGTGGGCTTTTGTTTTTAATAGAACAGGCTTAACTTTGAATGGACAGACAATGGATAGTTATAAAAAACTGATCAACTTACAGCGGAGGACTTGTCGTCACTTGTTATTATCGAATTATAATGTCACGTGCGTCTTGCGGTCCTGCAATGTTCCTGCAATGTTCCTGCAGCCTGCTCGATGCTCTGGGGGAGTCTGGGGAGGAGGGGGCTAAGGGGAAACAACTGGTTTCCACCAAAGATTGTATATTAAATAGGTTGAAATCCTATATAACATACTGTCTATGGCTCAACCTTGCAATTTAGACTGCTGTACTCATTTTTGCATGTGCAATTGCTACATATTGACACTTTTTCACATTTTTCTCATTTATTTGTGAAGGTGAAGGGAATACTTTTAATAATCAGAAGTGGGCCTTAAATTTCTAAAGGTTAAGAAACCCTGTGGGTTGGGTTCATGAAATTGATAAATGGATTTAAATCAATTTTACTTTGCCTGGTCCAATATCAATTTGTAGAACCCCAGAAGTCGATCTTTTAAGATATGTCTTTTCTGCTGTGGATGTGTGGCACAGCCTGCAGTCTTAACTCGGTCAGTCTCACGTGACCAGCCTTCAACAAGAGATCTTGTGACACCTGATTTTGCTCATTTTACTGTGTTGGTCAGATGTTGTTTAATCAAAAGTACATAATTAATGTAACTACTATGGGGTCAATTCTTGTGTCACTTCTTTGTAAACATTAATATTTTTAATAATTCACCAGGTTAGAGGTTTCCAAATACAATTTACAACATTACTTCTATAAGAATCTCTTTCATATCCTAGCAAATTGATATTGTAACTGAAATAACTGAATTGAGATCAAATTGAATCGAATCGTTGACTGAATCAAAATCTTGTGAATCGAATTGAAAAATGAATGAATAGATACCCAGCCCTAGCTAGAGTACTTGTCTCCTGTTCTCCCATTGGTCAGGAGAACTGCTCCTTCCTCATTGGCTACCCTGGTGCTGCGCATCCTCAAACGAAATGGAGCGTGAGGTCATCACACAAGACAATGACTTAGCAAGGATGGAGATCTTTATGACTGTTTCAATACGGACAAATGAAACAAATGAGCTGCATGTCTTGTCCTAATTTCACCAAATATTTAATGAGATATAGGTGTTAAATGTGATAAGGAAAACAATAACAGAAAATCCTTGCAACTTTGGTTGATATGGCAATAAACAACTGAGTCATCAATCAATCCTCACACCCTGATAGTGTCTCCTCGCTGCTGCAGGACAGCGCTGTCTGACTGAAGGCTATCGATCGGGACACACAGGAAAGGTGCACAGCTCTTTCAAAAGAGAGAGCAGGTATGGGGCATTTTACACAGAGTCCACACGGGGATGACAAGAGGATTAACAGTATCTATTATAGAGCAGTCTCCTTATTGTGTAGTTTCAGAGATGAAACAAAAAAGAACCAATGGAGACAGCAAGAAAGGCACTGATGGCTGCAAGACACAGAGTACAGTACATTAAGAGGAAGGAAAAGAGCGTAAACAAGCAGAATATGAAATGACAGAGGAAAAGGGAGATGAAGACAGTCAGCGAGAGGCAGAGGATATAAGATGGAGACAGAGAGTGGGAGATGAAGGATGGGCTGAAGAACACTCGAGAGTCAATCACAAAGATGGAGAAATAGATGGAAAAAGTCAGGCTGAGAAGATGCCAAAGGGGAGGAGGGAGCAAGGAGAGGCAGACGGGGTGTGACGGGGAGAAAATGAAGATGAGCGGCGAACGAGGTGCCGAGGAGACAGCGGCAGCCAGCCCAACAAGTGGGAGATCGAGACGGATCCCAGGAGGGAGACGGAAAAGAGTGAGGAAACGAGAAAAGCAAGAGCCAGAAATAGACAAGAGCGCAGCAAACACAGCAGATAGAGAGATAGAAAGAAAAAAAAAGAGGGGGGAGGAAGAGAGAGCGGACTGTCTCCCCACTGGGCAGGGCCAATGCTGCAGAGGAGAAAGGGAGGATGAGAAGATGAGGGAGGAAACAGGGCTGCTGGGATGGATGCAGGCTCCAGCAGCTACACAAGTCACTTCAGAGTCTGTGTGTGTGTGTGTGTGTGTGTGTGTGTGTGTGTGTGTGTGTGTGTGTGTGTGTGTGTGTGTGTGTGTGTGTGTGTGTGTGTGTGTGTGTGTGTGTGTGGTCTATGCAGAGAAAGAGAGGATCAAATGAGATCCATTATCTCAGGGCAGGAGCTGGACGACCATCCAGTCAGCGCCACATTACGTCAACATTCTCCAACACCGGTCTGCTGGGACGCTGAGAGGAGGAGAGGGTGGAGGTGAACACAGAGAGGGGGAGGAGGTGGAGGAGAAGGTTAACAGGATGGGTTTAGGGCGTGAGGAAAGAGTGGGGGAGGATGAGAAAAGAGGAAGAGCAGGGTAAGGAAGAAATACAACAGAGCAGATGGGGGGGACCTAAAAGGCGGGGAGGGGCGGTTGCGTTATGTCGCCATCATATGACATTTACTGTAAATACAAGCTGCTGACATCATTCTCCGAGTGGTAATTAGAGGAGGTACAAGTGGGAATTTATTGGCACGCTTGGATCTGTCCAACATGATGCTGCAGATGTGAATCAATCAACACAGGTAGCCAAGAGAGCAGACACTCCACTGTCAACAGCCTAAAAATAACCAGCACAGTCCACACTAAAGAGGTAAACACAGGGCTCAACTGGAAGGTTTGCCCAATTTAGGGCTGCACAAGTAATCGAAATTTTATCAAAATCACAACATGGCTTTCTGCAACTTTCAAATAGCAAGAGGTGAAAAATTTGTTAAAGGCAACGTGAGTCAAAAACTTTGAAATGAATGAATGTTAGAGGTAGAGATGTCCTGTCCCACACATCAAGATTCTACAGACTTAAAAAAAAAAAACATCTTTGTTTGGTACAGATTCCTGCAAATAAAAATATAATAAATATAGCACGTGATATCAGTCAAAAGGACAAGTAAAATGCCATGTTTAAGCTACTTTGATAATCACTTGATCAATCATTTAAGTAATTTCTCACAAAAAATGACAGAAAATTCTGTTTTCAGCCCTCAAATATTTCCCACGTTTCTTCATTTATCATATTAAATTGAATATCTTTTGGTATTTAAGTGATGAGGCATTCAAATACATCAGTGATGAGCAAATTCACACTAGCTCAAACTTCTCTTCACACAGATTAAAAAGCACTGTGTAGACGCAATTAGAAAGGCTACACACCATTAATACACCCTTTCAGAACTTTACTCTCGGTGTCAAAACAAAAAATGTAATTTCTATTCTAAAAAAATAACTCCAAACCCTCCAAATCCCTCCGTCTCCCCTCTTAAACTGTCCTTTCAACCTGCAGCCTGTCAGTCTGTCACCAGGGCAACATTGTTATTGTGTCACACAGGAAACACTCATGACATTCTTCCTGTTATGTCGTTGTTGTTGTTGTTACCACCGCAGTGCTTTCATACTGTGATACTTCCCTGTTAAGTTTACAATTTGCAAATATTGGTTTTGGACATACTAATAAATCTCACACACTCTTGTGGCATAATAAATATCATTTGGGTGAGGAATTTCAGCTACAGCCCATGGCTGAGTGTTGCCTAATGCTAGCAAAAATGCTAAGCCAACCAGGACAGTTGGAAGAAGCCCAGGTATCTCCAACAACAAAAACTTATCCTACGAGCTATTTAATCAGGATGTTGATGAAGTTGTCAATGCCTCACTTAAAGTTTTGTTGTCCATGCAAGGTTAAGTTACGCTGTTTGGATGTTTTAGACGCTGGTTGCTAACATCAGCTGCAGCTGCTGTGGGGGATTTAGCTTTCAGTGCACTCTTCAGCTTTGAGATATACTGTATTTTGTGTTTGGTTAGATGTGTTGCCCTCACCAGCTTTGCATTTCACATTACAAAGGCAGTGTTGAGTGTCTGCATTTAGTTCTGAAAAATTTAACTTGCTCTCTCTCTACTTTTCTCTATACTCTGTGATATTCTCTCACCCAGATGAGCTCCCAGGTATTGAAATTTGGTACCAATCGATTTGATCAGTATGATTAAAAGTACTATGTTCAGTGCCCACCCTGTTGACGTCGTGACTTTCCCTCCAAAAGCAAACATAAATCAGCTGAAGCTGTGATGCTAGTGTGTTTTGTACCAGGATGAAGTCATACAAGCAGCAGCTCTTGCTCATTGTTTTGCCTCCCAGCTGATAAAAGGACCAGGAGTCACTGAATAAACCACTTCAGGTGAGACAATGCACCAAGGAGAAAAATGAACCAGAGATTGATTTAACTGGACAAAAAAACAGCATTACAATACAGATACCATCAAAACCAGTGCTTGCATGCAGTCTGAATGAATGTTGTACACCAGAGGTATCCACCCAGATGCTTGTGTCTGACCAGTCTGGACTAGCATAGGTGCAGGGACATTTTGGTGGCAAGAAGTACAGCCCAGAAACTAAAACTAGACCTGGGTGTCTCTGTCATTCATGTAGGTTAATGCCAGTCAATCACTAATAGATGCTTGAGCTTGTGGAAAAGTTCCTGCAGCTGAAAAGCTCTAATATAAAATGGTTCACTACAGTGCACAGCATGAAGACAAAGACAGACAAATTTCTAAGCTTGATGTGAGAAAACAATTGCAACGCAGTACTGGACCTGCTTTTCTTGTTTTTAGAGGAAACGTACAAAACCGCAGTGGCTGACGACAAAACCTCAGGCCCGGTGCCTGTCAGGAAGCCTGGGTGTTCATTTGTTTTGTGTGTGTTCGTGCGCCTGCCTGGCACCTGCTCAAAACCATAACTAAGGCTCCGCACTCCAAAGCGCTGTTGGGTGGGCCTTGGCAACAGCCTCGTGTCCCAGATTACACCAACGTCTGCCAGTGTACCTCGAGCACCTGCAAACGGCTCCTGAGCAAACAGCGCCGAAGGATGCATATCAGCAATCGTATCTTCATCTGAGGGCGTTAATGCTGCAAATTTGGAGCAGAATGTACAGACTGAAATATCTAAGGGTGACTCTTTTTCATTTTCATCTTGTAGGTCAGCTTCAAAAGCCATGCAATAAAATTTTTATCACTGCCTTAAGCATTTTCAAAAAGCATTTTACTATATCATCATCTCTGGAAGTAGAGAACAGGCATACAAAAGCCCAATATGATTATTTGAAAGAGAAAAGTACGCAGATTGAATCCAACAGAATAAATGGCTTAGGTGCTGAGTTATTAGTGCATATAGATTAAACAAAATAGAAACAGCTAATGTGATCTAATGTGATCACTCTAATCTGCTCAGCAGAGAAATGCTGTAATCACTGCACACCGCTGAGGGCCACTTCATACCACACACTAACTGAGTTTACTCATTTATAAGCTGCTCACGGTGGAGAATATGAGTGGAGTTAAAGTGCTACAGGATACAGGCTAATGATGATTTCTTTCACCAATAGATGCTTTGATGGTAATCGTTTATTCCAAGAAATATTGTTCTTATCTATGTAGGAAGGGAGATGAAAGATTGTGTGGATTCACCGACACAAACTCACCATTATCTGTTTTATATAAACTGATATTTTAAACATGCCTCCAAGAATCAATAATTCTATGATTTGAAAAAAAGATATTGTCCTTGTGTCCTTAAAGCATTTCAGCAGTAAGACGATCTCTTTCCAAGTGCTTGGTAATCTCACAAGTTGACATGATTCTGGAGAGCCGAGGCCTGGACAGGAGATAAAAACAATTTCTGCGATTGTGAGCAGGGGTTGGATGAGAGCTGGAGGAAATCTGCGTGGTGAAGTGACTCGAACGTAATTCAGCAGTCAACCCTTTTACGACAGAGATGTTTCTATTCAGCAGGGGTGTGACCGGACTTCTGTAGTTGGATGGATGAGGGCAGGGGGGGCAGGGCCAGGCTGACAGATGGGAGTCACCCTGCGGTCAGTCAGCATCCAGAACCTGCAGTGCTCTCTCTCTTCCCCACCCCGTCTGTTTTAATGGGTTTTTACAGTCTCCCATTCATTATCAGAAGACAAGCTTGAAATCAGAAAGAAAACAGACAGACAGCAAAAAATGTGCCGTGCACAAAGACCTTTCTCACTGTTTCATTAGCAATAAACTCATTTTGAATTGTTTTAGTGTTTGCAGGAGTAAAGAAGGTGACAGAGATTGATGGCTGATGGATGACATCACGCCTTTCCATGCTGAGGTTACAGGACAAAGGGTGGGGGGTCACATAACAATCTATATAGCCCTTCTGCTACTACAGCTGTCAAGAAACCTGCCACAGCTGGTTAATGTCTTCTCAGTTCTTTGGCTGTACACACAGTAGGATAGTACGATATGATGATATATATCAAGTGAGGATAGAAGAAAGACTATCTGTCATTTTATGCTCATCATAAATGCTGCAATCACACACTTTACTAGGGGTGCAACAGATCACAGTTGGTCCTAACTCAAACCCTAACTCTAACACCTTTAGCTTTGTTTACAGCAAGCATACAGTTGCATTAATTCCTCACTAAGATCTTGTACTGATGATGGCAGAGTCAGACCGCTGTGTAAAGTCTTGTCCAGCACATCCCAAAGATTCTCAGTGGGGTTCAGGTCTGGACTGTGGTGGACAATCCATGTGTGAAAATGTCTCATGCTCCCTGAACCATTCTTTCACTATTTGAGCCCCATGAATCTTGACATCGTCATCTTGGAATATGTCCATGTCATCAAGGAAGAAAAAATTCATTGATGTAAAAACCTGCTCATTCAGTATATTCAGGTTGTGACCTCATAACCTCATAATGTTACTGAACCTCGACCTGAGCAACTGAAGCAACCTCAGATCATAACACTGCCCTCACAGGCTTGTACAGTAGGCACTAGGCATGATGGGAGCATCACTTCATCCACCTCTCTTCTTACCCTGATGCCCCCATCACTCTGGAACAGGGTAAATCTGGACTCATCAGACCACATGACCATTTTCCATTGATCCACAGTCCAATCTTTATGCTCCCTAACAAACTGAAGCCTTTTTTCTGATCAGCCTCACTGATAAGTGGTTTTCTTAAAGCTATACAGCTGGTTAGTCCCAATCCTTTGAGTTCTCTTCACATTGTGTGTGTGGAAATAATCTTATTTTCACTATTAAACATAGCTGTGAGTTCTGCTGTTGTTTTTTTTTTAATATTTTGATTTCACCAAACGTTTAAGTGATCTCTGATCACAATCATTCAAGATTTGTTTGTTTTTTTTGACCTCATTTCTTCCTGGAAGATGTTGGTTCACCACTATCCTTCCAGGTATTAATAATGTGTTGGACAATTCTTAACACAATTTTAATAGTTTCATCTCTTTAGTAGTTTTATTTGCTTGATGCAGGACAATAATTTGAGCCTTTGAAACAGAGTAACATCTTTTCCACGACCACAGGATATGTCTTCTGACATGGTTGTTTAGGAAATGAGAAGCTCCGCTGCATCAGTTAGGGTTCAATAACTTGTTGTCAGCTCAAACATATTAATCACTGCAGCAATTATCCAATGGAAGGCTCTGAACTATTTGATTAATTAAATCTATGTGGTGACTTTTTTGGCCAGGTAGTGTATATTGTGTAGGGATAGAAGAAAGAATACCATTTCATTTTATGCTCATTATTTCTTTATGTCGCTCTACTAAAGGCAGACCCATTAATCGGGCAGCTGATTAATCGTAAGGATTATTGAGAATTTTTAGATAATTGGCATCAGCCGATGCCTGCGCTCTAGAGGCCAGATGTGTGCAGACACATCTGCATGCAACCTCATCAGCATGGCTGCAGTGGGACGATGATAGCGCTCCCCCTTGTGAGTTTTCAGAAGGTGAATTTCCCTATTCATCATCATCTTTTGTAAATGTGAACACATTTCTCCTGTCACCCTAAATGACAGCAAATTTATTTCAAAGCTGTTTACTGGCAGCTGTTAAATATATTACATTACAATGAATACAATAATACTGCTGAATGATGTCACTTCTGACATACTGTATCCAACTCTGTAAATACAAGCCACCTTCTGAAATCCACATCACAACCTGATGTATTTTTCAATTTCATTAATTAACAAAAAAATCCATCAGAAACAACATGGTACTTGCTAAGATATCCATGTCTTACATTGTAATGTGCAATGAATAATATGACTTTTCTTTATTTTGATGTCTGCATAGTCTAGCTCACTGAATGCACACCGTTGTTCTACCATTTATCGCTCGCTCCACGTGGCACTGCAGTGTCCGCTATCTACGTTTTCAAAGTCCCTGGGAAAGAAGAACAACCTCCAAGCTGCAACCTACATTCTTTAAACTGCAAATTAGCACCTGGGATGCTAATAGTACAAACATAAACAAGTTAACCACTGTTACCTTTACTTTTGCAGTGATTATAGTCATTGTAATGCCAGGGCTCACTTCCCGATGTGCAAATGTTCCTCTAAAACAAGTTCCTCCTCAAAATTATTTTGCAGCTGCACCATCGCTGCATTCTGGGCTTAGTGCCACCCAAGACATTTGTGATTGGTTCACAGAAATGCAAACATGGCAGGGTGTTTTTCTTCCCCTATAGCAGAATGTGCACACATAGAGCTGACACTGAGCTGACACTGAGCACTGTGGAGAGAGGTGTGGCTGTGCAAAAGGGCTGCACCATTTGGTAAAACAAAAAAAGTCATACTGCAGTTATTTTGACTGAAATTGTGATTAGTACAATTAGTGGAAATGGTTAGTTTTGCATTAAAATTTTCATGTTCTTTGAAAAAAGACTATTAAAAATCATGATGTGATACTTATTGAGGTCTTTCATCTTAACACAAACAAAGATGGAGGAGAGTGAACGTGACAAAGAACAGGGTGATTCCAAACAGGAGAGGGACTCTGACCAACCAAGACAAAACGAGGATCTAACGCCTAAAAGAAGGGCCAACTCTGTTGCATGGACATTTGGATATGAAGTTTCTAACCCGAGTCCCCTTTTGTGTTAGCAAAATACAGCAACACCTCAGAATTATGCTAGCGAGAACATGTGAAGATCGGAGATCATACCCACATTTTCTGGGACTGTCCAAAATTATACCAATATTGGAGAGACATCCAGGTGGAGATCAAGCAAATCTTGGGGACTGACCTACCTCTAGACCCTGCATTCTTTAGTGTGAGAAAAATGCCAAAGGATATAGAATCTAAAAACGAAAAAGAAATGTGAAGCCACCAACTGTGCAACAGTGGAGGAAAAGGCTAAAAAGTGTCTATCTGATGGACGATATAACAGCCAAACTCCAACTTAAGGCCATTGCCTTCAACATTAAATGGACACCAGTAATATTACAGCTGCCAAGGCTGCTTAAGGACACAAACTCCCCATGATCCCAGTGGAGGAGAAGTGTAAAACTGCAGTCTGAATGTATTGGGGCTCATGTCTTCTTTTCCTCTTCAATTCCCAGAGTTTACAGTTAAATCTACGCCTGACTATATATCTGCTGAAATGAGGCTAACTGGATGTCTGTGTCTGTGACATATAGAATGTGAATAGAAACCAAATAAGATGGAGTGATGCAATGCTTACATTTGTTATGTTACCAACATCTGTTCATATGTTCATTTCTATACAATACTAAAATAAAGGTTACGTACAAAAAAAAAAAAGGAAATGTCTCCACAACAGGCTCAAGAGTGGAGTGTAACACTGAAACATCAGTAAGGCCCTGTGCGCAGTGCTCAAAAGTAAGGGTGTCCCAAGGACAATAAAATTTGCATCTGGGACAGAAAGATAGTGTCTGGGACAATTCTAGGACAGCAGAGAAACTACAGACTACAGTCTACTGAGGTAGAGGTGACATATGGAGGTGCAGAGGAGGATATGTTGGTGCAACTTTTCTCCCTCACCTACCCTCACTCACACATCCATGGTTTAAATGTGGTGAACAGTGGCAGTGAAATCTGGATTTGATGTCAATGACCAAGATCAATGGATCCTCCCTCTCTACAAGCAGAACAATACATTCTCTCTGAAGGTGGAAAAACCTCAGACCCTGGACCTCTCCAGCTCAAATTTCCTGGGGGAACAGTATTCACTCAGCCCCCTGTAAACAGTGGAGTTTACTCAAAGTACATTTAAGAGTATCATGTCATTGCCTAAAGCACGGTGGAGAAAAGCAAGGGTTCAGTTCGGTGACCTCATCTCAGCTCCTGGTGACAAGCCATCCCAAAAATGAGCAATTGACTATTTTACCCCAATGAACCATCCTTTCACAGATTACTCATCAAGGCATCAAGGAGCTGCTGGAATTGTCTCAGGATGCCACCACAGAGGTAGGTTAGGAGAATATCCTCACCACCTTAAGTCTTGGTGGCAGCATGACGGTCCTCCCGCTCATTTGGAAGTCCAGGTTCTCGGGTACATCCACCTTCAGAGAGCATTCTAGAAAGGAGAGTCCATTGATCTTGGTTGGTGACATCAACTCCAGGCTTCATCTCCTGTATCATGATCCCACTGGTACCAAATTATTAATGCCAACATGTTTCATCTTGATAGGAACAAAATAAAGAAAAACATCCACGTCTCAACGTGTGGTGAATGGCATCAGTGGGATCATGATACAGGACGTGATCTAATGCCACCAAAGAGGATCAATAGATTCTCCCTCTCTACAAGCAGAACAAGACTTGCTCTCTGATGGTGGACATATCTGAGACCTTGGACCCCCTCTGTCCTAAGTTTCCTGAGGGAATAGTGTTCACTCCACAGCTGTAACTGTAAACAGTGAAGTTTACTCAAAGAACATCCTAGAGTATTAGGTCTGTTTACTCACATGGGTGGCGGGGAGCAGTGGAGAGAACCAACTTGCCCCAGGGTTTAGTGGGTTAGGAGAATGTCCTCACCATCTTCAACCTTGGTGGCAAAGTCCAGGGTCTTGGGTACATCCACCTTCAGAGAGCATGTTGTGTTCCGCTTGTAGAAAGAGAAAGTCTTGGATGGAAGATCTTGGCTGGTGACATCAAATCCAAACCACATTTGAGCCATGGATGTCCGTCACTCAAGATGATACACATGATTACCTTCGCTGGTTAGGCAACAGAGAGCGGAAGTTGCCTGAACATATCCTCCTCTGTACCACCATATGGCAACTACCTCAGTAGACAACTCAACAACTATTCTAAGTAAGCTCGGTCACTGTGAGAACTAAGACCATTTCTTTTCTGCAGGCTGCAGGTTCCATCAGCACCAATATCATGTTTCACTGTGGATAGCATCATATGCCAATTAAGTAGAAATTGCCCAACCCTACAAGCAACACCAATACAAGCAGAACAAGACTTGCTCTCTAAAGGAGGACACACCTGACACCCTGGACCCCCTCAGGCCCCAATTTCCTGAGAGAGCAGTGTTCATACCACCGCCTGTAAACAGTGAAGTTTACTCTAAAAACAGTTAAGTTTACTCAAAGTACACCCAAGAGCATTATGTGTGTTTGCATGGGCGGTGGGGAGCAGCAGATAGAAGCAACTTGTCCTGTATTTATTATGTGGAGAGCAAAAACTCTAACATCAATTTGGGACAATGTTTGTAAAGTCTGGGACAGGTGAAAATACATTTCAGGACAGTTGCAGGACACTAAGGAAAAAGTTAATTTCAACCCCAGCCTGTGTCCACCAAACTCCTCTCAAAACACACCGGGAGTACATGAGAGCACCTCTCCCGTTATTTTAGCTGAGACGCTCTGATTGTTATGACACAGAATATCCATGGAAGTTAATGTTAATGTACCGTATTTCACAGATAGTTTGTGTTATTAAGAATTACTGAATGCGAAAATGTTGGCACAAGGTTGCTCTGGTCTGTGCTCTGAATGAGGACAGACGCATGTTTCTGTGGAGTCATGAGATCTCGTGGACGAGGGAACATCTCTAGGAATCCCTGTGGTCGCCGTTTGTACTTTAAGGTAATCTGTTTAATTTTACCATTTCATGTTCGCTCTCAGCCGAATAGGAGCCGATGCGTATTTTGCTGCTTCAAAATAAAAGCTTTTAAATGACAAATTAACAGTAAAGCAGAAGTTGGATGAAGCATGATTCAAGGAGCACAAGCAGGACTTTCTATCCCACCTCTCCTTTACTGTGATTGGACGGCTATGTAAAAAAAAGACAGTGTTTAGTGCAGCAGGATACCAAAGTTGGTCATTTTTCAACAAGAAAAAAAACACCAAACACTCGTAACAAGAGTAGAGATTCATGGCATTCTCATTGGAAAAAATACACTGGCCTCAGGAAAGACATTTTGGTGGACACAACCTATTTATTTCACCATCTAGGCCAGAATCATGCCAAAAAGTACAGAAAGAGTCACAAAAGTCAGTGTTTCCTCTAGGATTTTTTTCAGCAGCGGGGGCAGGCGTTCCGTTTCTCTTCTTAGAGAAATATTTCAATAAACTCATCTGAAAAATGCAGTCAGTTGTTACATAATGGTGTGTAGATATTAACGTTAGCCTAATACTATCAATTAGTTTACTCACGTTAGCGACACTGAGTTGGCACCGGGCCAAATTAACTTAAACTACCGATAAGTTACGTAATGTTAGCTGGTCATCAACATATTGTGAACGTCTGTTTAACTTGTAAAATCTATGTTGAGTTATCTCAAGCTAATAACTTACGTCTACCTCTTCTCCGGCCGGTAATTCGCTGCTTTATTGTTCATTTGAAATTCGGGAATTCGCTCCTCTGACTCTGCCCTGTCGCCTAGGTGCTTGACGTGCTTGACGACCGCGCCCCCCAAACAACGCTAGCATCGTGCAAATGAGCACGCGCAAGTATATTTCCATACTGAGCAAGATAGTTATCTGCAGTTTACCTTAGTGCTCGCAAGTACCCGACAGGAGTCTGTTTTGAAGGTGGAGAGATGCGGCGGTGGTGTATTTGCGTCAACAATAATAATAATAATAAAAAAAAGAAATTTGAAGGAGTGGCGGCTAGGATTTAGGAGTGGCGGGCCGCCACTCCTAAATGAATGTAGAGGAAACACTGAAAGTACAGTCGAGTGCTCGAAACAATCTAAGGGTTCAGATGACGCACAAGGCTTTTACCCAAGACACACCATATGGCAAAGAATTTCCGGAAAATGCGCTACGCTATATGTGTTGTTATCTGGAATATGAACTGACCTATATTGGGATAATAGATTTTGATCATATTGTACAGTCCTAATACACAGTATAAACTTACATTAAGCCCTTCTGTTCCAATGAGGTGTACTGAAAGACTCCCTAAATAGCTGACAGACTGTGGCCGCTCTTACAATGTGACTAGCTGAGCAGGTGGTGTCTCTAAAGCAAAAAGAAAGACTATCAGCACAATAAAAAGCAAGAGATCAAAAGCAATAAAACCCCTGGAGTGTCCCTGTTCACGTCATAAAGCATTAGACTCCATGGGTTTTATTATCTAATATTTTTTCACCCTCTTTCAAAGAAAACAACTGATTGCAGAGTGAAATAGGAAACTGTTTTTTTCAAATGTGACAGTGACGTCATGGACCCACAATCAGGCAAGTAGAATATATTAAAGACAAGTCTGAGCAGTCTGATGGTGGCAGTGTTCAGGAGAGTTTAGCGTTACGACTGCACTATGATGCTGCTAAATCGAGGGCGCTGGAAGAAGGCAGCACGCCAGAAGAGGTTGTGAATTTAAAAAAGGCTCAGAGAGCAGAAGGTGGGACCTTACCATTTCAAGGACTAAAAGCCGGCACATTACCATAACAGCCATCTGCTACCAAACTGCCTGCCTGTCTCATTACCGCCTTTCCAGTCAAGATTTTTTATGTAATTACATTTCACTTTTTCCTCATAGTTTTGATGTTTCATTAGTATGTAACATTTGCCTTTCAGGTTGCTTTGCCTTCAGCTTCTCCATCCTTTTTACAGTCCTTTGCCCCACTTTCTCACTTTTCTCTTGCTGCATCACAGGTCACTTCGACCTCTCTGCCCCGACACCCACCTTCTCACCACCTTAAGGCTTGCAGCCATCAGCACAGCATGAACACCAGGAGCTACCTTACAATACTTCTGGGGGTTTCAGCAGTGCTTTGATTAGTGTACAATACGATTGATAAATTCAGGGACATGTCAGACACGCCCTGCACTGCTGTTGCTCGGTGTGTCCCACTGAGAGCTACCTGCTGCAGTGCACTTCTGTCCTTGGACGGAAATTTCAAGGTTGTGCTGCAGCAACAGGACAGTGTGTGTTGAGTAATGCTGACTGGGGACCGGAGCAGGCCCGAAGCAGGCGGGGAGGCGAGGCGCATTGTCAAGAGTCACAACTCTGGTTTTGGCATTCTCAAACAGCAAGAGAGCTTTTTTCTTCAAACTATGAGAATTTAATCTTAAAGATGTAAACTGTCAGGTCAGAAAAATGAATGATGGACCCACCCTGAAAAATGAACTAGAGGCATCAAAACCATCAGTTGGAAACAAAAAAATCTAATGGGCTGCCATGGTAACCGCAGCCCTGCCATGCACACGAGTACAGAAAATCCTTCACTACCCCAGCTGCATGTTAAAGAACTCTACCTCTTACTACCTACACAGAAACAGCACAAACACATGAGGCCCCAACGTCAAGCTGTAGTTCATCAACACTGTCAGCTGCTAGAGGTCAAATTAACTGACAATATTTCTGCATTCTTTAGGCATTTCTCTGCATGATCCTGGAAAAGGAATCAGGTGTAACTACAGGACTTAAGTCAAAAAGAAAGACAAATACATTTCAGGTTATTTAATGTATGTACGTCATGCAAATTAGTGATGTCACAATGCCAGAATTTAAATGCTAAAATTTGATAAAATACTGGCATTAAATAAACAAAACTCAATATCTCTTCTGTTACCACAGCAAAAAAAAAAAAAGTCCTAGGCAGACAAAATAGGATAATTGTTTTCCTTTTTAATTACTGCGCACACAGTGCTGGGACAGAAAAAGTCACTGAACGCTGTCTGCATTTGCTGCAAGCCAAATTTCACGTAGGACAATAAAGACTGAACTGAACTGAGGTCTTGAATGAGCCCTGAGAGATTTTTTTTATAGCTTCAGTACTTTCTATACTGTATCATTTTAAACATGGTATTGAAAATGAGTTTAAGTATCAATATTTTTGACAAGTACGAGGTGTAAATTGGTTTCAGTGTGGTGTTAACAACAGTATCAGGCCCTCCAGTAACTGTAGTACTCTTAGGCAACGTCCACAATAATAGGACTTCATTTTAAAACTGCTTTCTAAAAAAATCAATCTCCATCCACTCAAGTTATATCCACGTTTCAGAAATAATCTAAAAAGCCAATAAATAATTCAGAAACCATATTAAAAGGCCTCAAACAGGCTTATCACATATAGAGGTGGTTATCTAAAACCATGCCACTACAAAAACCTAAAACACCAGGAAAAGTAATGAGTAATTTTTGAGATGACAGTCCTGACAAGACAGAAACAAATGGTTTTAAAATGGACAACAGAGGACAAATATTTACACTAAGTTTGAGCTCTTTTATTGACAGTTTATTCATATTATTATTGTAGAAATGAACTTGAATGGAATCTGGGATTTAGCCTTCAATTTTGTCTTGCTTTGAAAACCAACTTTAATATTTCGGTGTGATAGCCTCTAAGAACAATAAACAGAAATGACAGTAACTGAACATCTGATACTCAAACCAGTCAGTCCCTGCAGGATTTCACAAGCTGAAAGACAAACTCAAAACAGCACAAAATTATGACATAAAAGTGCACAGATCATGTCAATAACAATGACAAATCTTGTGTTGTCATTCATTTGACTTATATTTGGGGGCATGTAATTATGTTATCCATCACATGTGCTAACCAGCCTGTTGCTCTTTGAATGTCTTAAACAGGTCAGCACATCTGTTGGCGGGACATATGTCCAAACTGGACATGTTGGGCTCCGTCGGTCTGCGTGGCTTAAAACCTCTTTTGCAGACGGTCTTTGTGGTGCCTGTGGGGTCGCCCTGACTGTCAGCTACAGAAGTAAAATAAACTGTTAGCTGGTGAGAATACACTTATTCTACCACATTTCCTTTTACCTGTTAGTCATAGAAAATTATAATTATCCAATTATTTTGACTGATACTGCAATTGTGATATGATTTGCAGTATTTGAGGGAATGATACATTGTACATCATTATTCTCATTTTCATTGAAAAACATATTAAAGGTCTGATTTTTGTGGTGATCTAGAACTACAATGATTTGTTGATTAACTGATTAGCTGTCAAATATTAAATTGCTTGGCAACGATTTTGATAATCAATCAATCAACCTTTTTTTTAAATAAAACTGTTCACATTCTCTGACTTCAGCCCCTCATGTGAATATTTTCTGGTTTCTTTACTCCTCTCTGACAGTAAACTGAAGATATTTGAGTTACAGACAAAACGAGACATTTGAGGACGTCATCTGAAACACTGATCCACATTTTCTGACATTTTATGGACCAAACAACTAATGATAAAAATGCCTGACAGATTTATTGATAATAAAAATAATCAGCCCTGTCTGATGTGTAGGCCAGCACATCTCTGCAGCACCACAATCATTTTACAAATAAAAATTGGGTTATTATCAAATATTGCACCTGCTGCAATTTGAAAACTGCAGTAGACTATGTTGCGATTTCAATAAAATTTAGATTATTGTTCGGCCCTAATTAAGCATCTTTGCTGTTTGCATTTAACAAAATGTATATTCAACTAATTACATTAATATCATAAATGTGCAATGACTAGTCAACTAATGGCTTTAACTGACAACTAGGAAATGTGTAGTCAGGCACAGCCCTCACTGTAAGTCTACCACGCTGTAGATACAGTGCATTTCCATTATTATGATGAGAAATAGAATCACTCTGTATTCTCTCTCTCCCACTTTGAAGCCTTGCAGGCAAAGAAAGTAAGTCAGCCATGTTCCTGAGTGACTTGCTACCAACCAGCAGAGAAAGTGCAAGCAGTGCAGCTGACAACAGCTGAGGTGTCCCCGTTCATACCTGCACTGCGATGCACAACTCAGCCCCATCACTTCCTCTGGAGATGCTTATTAAGATTTCATAAGGAGAAGAAAATGTGATGCGTTTGAGTGACGTAGTGAAGCTGCAGGCCTGCTCCCATCTCAAAGCTACAGATGGAACTTCAGCCTCTCCCTCTTCAGAGGTTCACAATACAAGTAAGCCTGAGATACAATGACCCAGTCCTTCAGACTCTCTCTCTTATTTTTCCAATAATAAAAATAAAGGTGTTACAAGTGGGAGATATTGATTAAATAGATCAGGGGTGGGCTCTCTAATAATATTGCAGTTATCAGGGTGTTCTGTGATAATAATATTCTTGACTATATGACAAAATACTGACAAATATATTTGGTTTAGAACTATACCAGCTGCTGAGCTCTCCTTACAGGATTGTTGTCTCTCCTCATACTAGGACTGTAAGTTCTTTCCTTCATCAATCATTGGTAAAATTAACCATCAATTAATCGATTAATCATACTTACATTATCTTAAAAATTCTGCATATACCAAATAAAACCAAATGTATTTTCCCTCCTCAAGCAGAGCTCTACTTCCAGAATGACATACACCCTCAGAAATAAAGGTGATAACTAACTATCTAGAGTCAACCCAGAGGGTTCTATCAAGAACCATTTTATATTATGGTACAAAGAACCCCTGAAAAGGATTTCAACCCTCTAAAACAGGTTCTCTAGATCAAAAGGGTTCTTAATGGAAACCTTGGTCTTACAAAGAACCCTGACCAAACCTTTCTTCCAAAAAGGGTTCTTCAGAAGCTAATTGTTCTGGGTAGAACCACAGCCCTTCAGGAAGAACCCCTTTGGAACACTAATTTCTAAGAGCGTAGCCTATGAAACATATAAAGTGCTCAGATGTTTATTTGGATGTCGATTGATTAAATTTTACATCAATTAACTTTTTAACGACCAATTAATCAATCATTGATCGTTATCATCTCTACCTCACACTCCTCGAGTGCTTATTCTTCACTGATGTGACCCAGTTTAACAGGTGTTACAGTGTATTTGGTGACCCGTCACATTAATGCAGGAACTTATCTTGGTACAGTCAGTCTTGTGTGCTGATCAGAGTTGTGATTAAAGGCTTTGCTGGGCAGATTTCAAACTGGGCTGTTAGCCTTCAGTTTGGGAACAACTGATCTAATATATTGAATATTTATAGATCTTTGTTGATATAAAAAAGACTGGACAAATCTGCTAACGGGGAGAGCAACAGTAATGTGATAACAGGGTATTCAAAATGACCAACACTGGCCTCCACTGTTGCCAAACTTTTTAAAAATACAGCTATAAGCTACATGTATACTGGGAATAGGTTAAAATGTATTAGACAGTGATTATGTTCTCATTGTTTCATTGTTCACACAGGAAATCACCCCAAATTAATTAGATTCTCATTTAGCAACACTGTCCCTCACTAACTCGTGTCATGACATATGACATAACTTTTATACATCACATTTTGCATCACTACAGCAGAGGAAACATCATTACACAGCCCGTTGTGTTGCTGTCGTTCCTCCTTACACACACCGCTGCTGGCTGATGAACTGATATTCATGTTTTTAGGAGTCTGCAAGATGCAGATAAACTTCTCTGTCAGCCACGGTTGGTCACACATCTTTTGAATCAACTCGCCTATAAATAATACCAGTGGTCTGTGGTCTCAGTTTTAGATACAGACAAATCTTCATTAAATGGACAGTTCACCCTAAAATGAAAAAATACACGTTTTCTCTTACCTGTAGTGTCATTTATCCATTTGGATTTTTTTGGTTTTGGGGGTGGTTTTGGCTGTGGAGATGTCTGCCCTCTCTCCAGTATAACAGGACTAGATTTCACGGGGCTTGTGGTGCTCAAAGCATCAAAAGAAATACTTGAAAAATTCAAAACTAGTGTCTCTTTCCAGACACCATGACCCAATTGCTCAAGATAATCCACAGACCTTGTTGTGAGCAGTTTTATGTAGGTACTACTTTCTTTCAGCTGTAGAATCTTCCAGAACTACTTTATTTTCTTCCAGAAAGAAACTCTGTGGATTATCTTGAGTAACCGGGTCATGTTTTCTGGAAAGAAATATTGTTTTTTCAAGTGTATTTTTGCAACAAAAAAATAGATGGATAAATAGCACTACAGACCAGGGGAAATAAATGGAATTTTGCTTTTGAGGTGAACTGTTCCTTTAAACTAGCTACTCTGTTTATTCTCCTGAAACACACAGATGATGTTAAACGTGTAAGTTCAAAGTAACAAAGAAACTATGAACATAGCAATCAGTTATAATTTGCACCTGTGTTCTAAACTTCCGTCAAAATCCTAGTTGTGGTGTGAAAATGCTGCTTTTATTAACCTCAGGAGAAACCCTGACGAGTGTGGCAGGTTTCAGGTTGATTACTCCTGAGAGAAAACATTTTAACTGAGGTGCCGCCTACTTTATAAATATATGTCAATTTTGGGTTTTTTGGGGTTTTTTTGTGGAAATATCATCTTGAAGATATGCAACTTTGCACACTGCAGGAAGTAATCATGAATTATTGATTAGAATCTTCACCATGCTCTCAGGATATATGCAACTAACTACGACGGAGCCTGCTGAGAGAGGGCATGTGGTGCACGCTGATAAGCAACTGAGAAATCACACACACAAACACACACTCACAACAAACCTGCAGCAACAGAATGAAATCCATACATGTGCACACCAGCACGCACTAGATCCTTTGGGGGACGCTGACTAGTAATGACACAGCATTAACAGAAAACGTGGTGTGTAAACATCAGCGTCATTGTTCGGCGGGGCCTTTTGTTGTGACAGAGGTGAATGACACTCAGACCAGAACTTTACTCATTTAACCCAAAGGACAAAACAAGGCAACACTGGGAAAAAAAAAAAAAAAAAAAAAAAAAAAAAGCTTCCTTCTGGTCCCATCCTGTCTCTCTAAAACAAGCCTGTATGAGCTGTTTCCAGACCAGTCTTTCATTAAACCCTCTGCCCCTTTTCCACAAATCCCAGGAGAAATCTAGAGAAGCCCAGAGGAATATACATGACAGCAGACCTCCACTTTCTTTACAACCAAATAATGAAGACAATCGTAACTGGTAGAGTGAAAAATAGAAGTGTGCATGATAGACGTACATGTGGCTGTATCTAAGTGGAACAGGGCTAATTGATTAGTTGTTTGGTCTAAAAAAATGTCAGAAAAAGGTGAAAAATGTCCCAAAGTCCTAAATGATGTCCTCAAATGTCTTGTTTTGTTCACAACTCAAAGACATTCAGTTTACTGCCAGAAAGGAGTAAAGAAACCAGAAAATATTCACATTTAAAAAGCTGGAAGCAGAGAATTTTGACGCCTTCTGTGTGAAAGAGTGACTTGAGTTGATGATTAATTTAATAATCTTTTACTCCATGAACTGCTGCGGCTCTAAAGAGGAAGGAGGCAGGACGATCTTTTACCCTGGAAACTTGACACTGCCTTTAATACAGTTGAAATGATTGACTTTCATGTTTAATCATGAATTAAAATAAAGTTATCAAACTTGCAGCGTCAAAATAAATGACCCCTGAACAGTTTTTAGTCCAGATTCACAGCTTCTTGGAAAAGACTTTGACTGACTGTTGCTGTGTGTTCAGGTCAGCCGGCCCACATTTACTACCACCATCTCTAGCAATTGGTCATAACGTCAGGTGATTTATTCATTTCCTGGTTCATTGTCTCCACCAACTGTCACTAATAAACTCATCCATCCTGTGTGACGTGACTAAAGTGGAGCTGCAACTATTAATCTATTAATATTAATTGACTATTAAATTCATTGTCAACTGTTTTGATAATTGATTAATGGTTTTGAGACTTTTTTTAAAAAAAAAAAATACAACTTCTCTGATTTCAGCTTCTCGAATGTGAATATTTTCTAGTTTCATTACTCTTCTATGACAGTAAACTGAATATCTTCCAGATATAGACAAAACAAAACATTTAAATCAAATGAGTTCATTAATTGATGTCATCTTTTTTTTTTTTTTTTTTTACCATTTTATGGACCAAACAGCTACTCAATCAATCCAGAAAATAATCATTAGTTGCAGCCCCAGATTAAAGAGTTTCTGTACTGACCATTCATTGTTTATCATATATTATTTGGGCTGTGAGTGTCTGTAAATTCCTGCCCTTTTCTCTCACAGTTAATCAAAATGAGCCTGCATCCAAAAGTTATCATCAAGGAACTGCAACAGCAGTCTCAACATATTAGAGCTGAAACAATTAGTCAGTCTATATCGGTCAACCTACAGGAAAAGGAAAAATAATTAGGCAATCAGTAAATCCCTGCCAAACGTGAATATTTGCTGGTGTTGTTGTCTTCTATGACAGTAAAATGAACACATTTGGGGTTACATGGATTAATCAGACAAACTGAGGGCATCAACTTCACATTTTTTGACATTTTACAGACTAAATGATCAGTCAAGATAAGAGGCAAGCTGACTGATAAAAGACAATTAGCATTATTTGCAAGAGTGAAGGAGAATGACATAAAATTAGGACAGAGTGAAGACATGATGTGAACTAGAGCTGAAACAGTTGGTCGGTCTGTTAAAGATTGACAGCTATTTTAGCGGTGGATAAATCACTGGTACATCTTGTCTAATGTGAATATTTGCTGGTTATATGACCATTAAATGAATATGTCTGCCTGTTTAATCCAGCGAACAGTCCAAAACACCAAAGTGAAGACATCACCCTAAGCTTTGGTCATTTTTTTTTTTTTGACATTTTACAAACTACAATTAATGATGAATGGTTAATTAAGATATGAGGCAGACTGATTGATGAGATAATGACAGTTATAATTAGCTGCAGCCTTAGAATGAGAATTACACAAAATTGGGACACAGTGTAGAAATGATATGAATTGAATGTGCAACTGATGATTCAAATATCATCCTCAAAAGCCTTCTGTTGTCTGACAAACAGAACAAAACCCAAACATATCCAGTTACATTGAGACACATTGAGAACAGAAAAGCAGCTGATGAGCTGGAAACAGCAGTGTTTTTGTAATTTTAACTTAAAAAATGATCATCAAAGTAGTTGCCAGTTCATTTTCTGCTGATCAAGCAATCGATTAATTTAGTTTCAGCTCAAACGTGGCTTAGACTGATTTCAGCTGCCACACTGCAGACATTACTGGTAAAACTGACAAGATATCACACATTAAAACTCTGAATCTGCTGACTGTCACTGATGAAGAAGAGGAGGACAGGTCAGACTGGTTTGAAACTAGCTGCAGGTGTATTTGACCTGACAAACACTGACACTATGTAAATAATAATGGCTGTAAACAATCATGTCCATTCTGCCATGAATAGTGAGTGTCAGTGTTTGGTCTCAGGCCAAGTCACACCCAGCTGAGAGACACACTGAGTCAAGGATGAGCTAATCAATAGGTGTAAGGTTGCTAGCAGGGATGTACACCTGCCAAAACCTGTGGTTGCATCCAAAGACAGAGAGCAGCCACCTGTCCACACAGTCAGTCCGTCAGTCAGTCAGTCGGTGGTGTGTATTTGATGAATTCTGGACGCAGTCAGGTGGATCAGCCCTGTTTAGCCTGCCAGCACCAGCTGATTACATGAGGCTACGAGCTAAACTGCTAGCTAGCATGTGTGCTTGAATGCTAGCCAGTTAGCGAGCTAGCTTATTTTAGCCAGATGGATTATGTGAACCTGATCCCTGACTGGTTAGCAAGTGGATCATCTCTCCCAAACTGCACAGCAGGCAGTTAGAAACAATGCAGCCCTCATGGCAGCAGCCAGGCTCGGTGTAAACACTGACACATTAGTTAGCTGCTGTGGTACCTTTGTCTCCCTGATGTCCTGCTTCCCTCCTTCTGGGTACCACTGGACGCGGACAAATCCCCTCACCAGAGGCCGACTCGGGGTGTCCACAGCGCTCTCAGTGTCCGAACCACACGGGACTCGTCCTCCTCCTCCTCCGCCTCCTCCTCCGCCGCCACCCCCTCCACCACCACCGCCGCCTCTCCCTCCGCCGTCGTCGAGGTCCGAGTCCGAGTTAAAATCCTCCTCGCCGTGGATCATCCGTACGAGGCCAAACCGGACTGAGCCGCGATACCGCCCGGAGACCAGGTCGTGGGAGAAGAGCAGCCGCTGGGAGCCGTCCGCCGTGGGAGACAGAGCCATGGACGGAGGCTCCGAGCCCGGGCTGGCTGCGGGAGAGAGGCCCGGTGTCGGAGATGCCGCTGCTGCCGCCGTCGCTGCGTCCGTCGTGGCCGCCGCATCCGATGCTCCGGGCTCCGCCATCTCTGCTGTTGTCAGGGAGTGATGCGAGAGCGCGAGGATGACGGTGGAATGAAAAAAACTGTAACCTGGAAGCAGCGAAGTGCACGTGTTTACGTCGTTACGGAGGGCAGCGTAACTAGCGCAGTGAGGCAGCGTCATCACGTAATACCGTCTGTCTCCACGGAGCGGCAGTGTGAGCCACAACCTGTTCATGTGCACTTGTTCAGGTAAGTTTAGACAGATACACAAAATATATGTTCAATAAACCTGAGTATTGTGTTTGAATTATGAGGAAAGACATAACTATAACATAACTACATCTAAATTTAACTTTTTCTTTAATTGTTTTCATTTTTTCCTTGTGAATCTCAAATGGCAAATGGGTACATTTCACAACTTTTAAGGAATATTTTCCTCATAATATCTGGCTTTTAAAAATAAAATTCAGCTTAAACAAGACAACAAAAAGAGTGTAAGTGCATCAATGTCTTATGAAGAGTTGTATATTTTGTTTATGTATTTATATATTTTTAATTGAACTTAACTTTTAATATTTTACTACTATTTTCAAGTATTTGGTTTATACTTTATTATTTATGTTTATATTTTATTACATGTGATTGTATATTGTATTTTTTTTATTATTCATATATTTGAATGTCTATTTGCACAATCATGTGCTATTTAAAAGATGGAAAAAAAAAAGAAAGAAAAAAAAGTAAATGTTTGTCTATATTGTTAAATGAAAACAAAACAAAACAACTGTGTGTCTGAAAGAGAGAGAGGGAGAGAGAGAAGGTTTTAATGGGAAAATCCACCCAAAAACAAAACTTATGGTGTAGGACAAGCTTTTCTCTGCCTCACAAGGCAGCTAAGGTGTTTTATTGTTCTTTCATCTTCTCACCCAAAAACACTGACACCTGGCACTGCTGGTGGAGAGAGCACCTTCTTGTCTTGTTTCCAGTAAAATGAGGAGATTAACAGAAACTATATCACATATCTCAATATCCATGTGGTGGATATAAATAGAAAACAAGCCTCGAAGATGAAGATTCTGCTTTTGTTTTTTAAGTTCAGAGTTTCCAAAATAAACTGTGAGACTGGGCACATTCTTGTTTAAGTCTTTCTTTCCCCACAATTTAAACTCTGTTTATCAAGAGATTGAGATTTCTTTATGAATGGTTCCTGATTAACTCTGAACCTGTTGGTGAATGGCAAAAAACAAGTAGCATGTCATTAACTCCCAACATTACTTACTCTTTTTTCCCCTAAAGTAAAATGATCAATAACACTGAGTGGTCTCTGGGTAATCCCTCATTATTGAATAATTATCTCAGCCTTTTTGTGCCCCTTCAAGTAAAGCGATACATAATATACTGAGTAGTTACTAAGTGTAGTCTGTCATTACTTCATCATTATCGTAAAATTATTTACCATTTCTGTGTCCCATCAAGTAATGTTATTGATAATACTGAGTAGGTACTAAGTAGTCCCTCCTTACGTCACCCTTATCTTATGATTACATATTCTTCCTGTTTAAGTAGTTATGCATAATACTGAGTAGTTAGTGAGTACTGAATCATTACGCCATCATTATCTTATGATTACCTTTTTGTGTCTCCTAAAGTCAAGTGAAACATAATACTGACTGATTACTGAGTAATTACACAGCAGTCCCTCATAACTATATATTTATATCATGATATACCTTCAATTAAAGTTAGGCACAATACTGAGTAATTACTGAGAACAGAATCGTGACGTCATTTACCTTCATTACCTGTTCATTAACTAAGTCATCAGTATACAACAGCAATGGGCAAAGACACATAATCTAGTATAGGAATAATGTGAGACATGCATGACTGAAAGGAAAACAAACGATTCTGTCAGAAATGAATGATGGTTTCTGTTTGTAAAAAGTGAGTTACATCTTGCGTGTAGGTTTCGTCAAGTTTGTTTGTAGAGGACAACAGCTGTCCTTAAAACCACATAGCTTCTTGAAATTCTTAGCATAGCTTATATTTAACACTTCAGAGGTGACAAACAAACTCCACGTCCTGTAATCCTCTTACAGATCAGGAAAATAAAGCGTGGAAAGATCGTGAACTCGACTTGTAGGGACAATGGGCAGCCAGCGGAAAGTCTCCCTCAGAGAAATCACATGAAGAGAGGTGAGTCCTTCAGATGGCCCAGTTAAGTAACACCAGCAGAGAGCAGTCTGATCAGTGTGACGGCATGAACACTGACACTGATGCTCCATCACAATACCTCGTTCTCCTCTAATCTACCCATCATCCTCTAGAGACACCAGGTGAGTCACTTTACTGGATGTTACACCTGAAATGAATCTTAATAACAGGTCACTAATATGTTGGTGTGAGATCTCCAACACATGATCATAAATCCAAATCTGCTGCGGCTCTGATGGTGGCATGACGAGGATCATTCTCAACACAAACACCCCCTGACCCCGACTAAATATGTTTATTGTTCATGTTTCTCATGGGGAGAGGAGGCTCCTCCAGCTCGCCTCAGGATTAAGACCAGCTGCCTCTGCGCACAGGCTCAGGGTATAAATACTGCCGGCGCGCCGCGCTCCGCTCAGTCTTCAGGAACAGTCCTCTTTACGCGCGGGTCAGACTTCCAGAGGACGGACGGAGAGAACAGCAGAAACCACAGAGTACAACTGTCATTTGATTTAACTTAACTTAATCTAAGGGGAAATAAATCAGGCCATGTCGGTGGTGAGCGCAGTGCCGTTCATGAAGCCGCTCCACATGCGCTCTCCGGGGCCGCGGGGTCGCCGCCACACGCTGCCGGCCAGCGAGTTCCGCTCCCTGAGCCCAGAGGATGCCATCAGTGTGTTCGAGATCGAGAGAGAAGGTAAGCAGACTACCAGACTATACCACTTATTATTGGCTGTCCCAGTAACGTTAGGGCACTTCTTCTCGGCACAGTAACTTTACGCACAAGGAACATTTTCTTTCTTTTACCGGATACAGGAACATTTAACCAGTTTGCCAACCTGCAGTCTTTTACTGAGATAATTAGCTTTTTCTCCTTTAGATAAACTTGAATATTTGAGTTTCAGAAAGCCTCCAAAAATGTGTAATTCAAAAATTGTTCACAATGACCTGTGAGCAGAATTTATCATGAGTTGGGTGCTTGAAAATTAAATGGTTGAAATTAAAAATATTAACTCTTTAAAAATTATTCTCTGCCACTCAGTAACTTTCCACAACAATCTTTGAAATATATTTTAGTAAATTTCTGAACTCAGAGATTCAAGTTTATCTAAAAAGGGAAAGTAAACTATCGCAAGACCTAAAGACCTAAAAATTTGAGTTGGGCTCAAAAGTTGCCTAAAGTAAGTTTTCTCAACTCTGTCATTTTGACAGTGTGGTTCATGTTTTCACTCACATGTTGACTAAAAAAAGATAAACCTCCACTCACTGATAACAACCCTATGAGCAACATAAACTTCATTATTAACTCAAATTACATTTACAGGAAGAAGTTTCTCTTTCTTCCAGAGACCACATCTTAACATTTACTCACTATGATGTGTAGCCCACTGCAAAAGTTACTATGGTGATTTAACTCTGTCCTTAATGTGATATGAGTTATTTTTTATGGTTGAATTTTTCTCATATGCAACTCAGCCACGTTCAAAATTACAATTTATAATGATGACAATTTTTGATCAAAAGCAAACAACAGCAACATCAACAAAAGAAAGGATATGTGATATCAGCTCAGGCACCTTTAACCTTTATAACCCCCCTGTCTGTGACTCAGTATATCCTGTAGGTCAGTACAGATGGGAACATTATACTCTCTTCTCCTGATTTATAACCTTTGATCACACTGGTTCTCCTCATCCTCACAGCCTTCATCTCAGTTTCCGGTGAGTGTCCTCTCCACCTGGACGAGGTGCGTCACTTCCTCACCCTGTGCCCTGAGCTGTCTCTTGGCTGGTTCGAGGAGGGACGTCTGGTGGCCTTCATCATTGGCTCACTGTGGGACCAGGAGAGGCTTACCATGGTAAGACAGAGCGGAGGACACCTGGACAGTGATTTGACCCAGGCTGGCGACTGGCAAGGAAAATGCAAGTCCAGGTTCAAAACAGATTAACAGAAGAGATTCTGGAAGATTTAAGGGCATATTTATAACGTGTTTGGAAATTCAGTGGGTGAGGAAAATAGATCCACATAAATCTCACTAGGATATTCAGACTGGTGGAAGTAAGCCTCTGATGCAAATCACACTCAGAGAGTTTTGTGGTGCATAATGCAAGAGATCCAGAGTTATGAAAAAGACATTTGCCTCTGGGTTTTCTGGAAACTGGGATGCTACATCCTACTTTTCTTCTAATGCTTTAATGTACTAATTCTTGTAACAGTTCTTAACTGAAATGATAACCGAGATTCAAAAGTTTTATTTCTCACATGCTCATTCAATGTGCAGTGAACTGCAGGGAGCCGTACTCTTGCGACTGTAATTGCAAAGCAGACTTATAATTAGAAAAAGTGTTAAACAGCAGGAATTATAATACAAAGGATAACAATTAAAAAATAATGTGAATTAAAATGCTGTGAGGTTTTTCAGCAAAGACAATCTAAATGTTGCTGTTCACACTATAAAATACAATACTGTACATACTTGTGCAGATGTGCAGGGCAGTGCAAAGGATTCACAGAAGATAACATGCAAAACAAGTCTGAGGATATACAGAGGTCAGAGGCTGCTGTATTTTAGAGTTTAAAAACTTTTGAAACATTTTAATGCAATTTTGAAGCTCCAAAGATCGAAAATCACAATCCCACAATAAAATAGTAAAGAGCACCATATTCCCATCGATGGAGACACATTTGGTTTTCCTGGTTTGCCATGTGTGGTTCTGATGGCAGGTAGAAACACTTGACTCCTCACATGAAGCAACAAATCAGAGCTTAAATCAGATCATGTGTAACTGCTGAATACTGGTCACTGCAGTCGCAAGTGGTTATTACAAAGTGACAGAAAATACTAAAATGAATTGTAACAATACAGAGGAGTCATAAAGTCAGCTAACTTTATTAGTAATGTTAGTTACGTAGCGGTATCAAGTTTGTTCACATTAGCTTGAATGTGTCTTTGGTTAGATGCCTGAAATAAAGTCTGTGGCTAACGCATGCTTAAAAGATTTGCATGTCAAAGTCAAAGTCAAAGTCAGCTTTATTTGTCAATTCTTCACATGTGCTTGACATACAAGGAACCGAAAGGTCCTTGTATGTGTCTTGTTCTATGATATAAAATATGTCAAAGTGTACATAATACATAAATAACCCACTGGTGAATGTTTAAGTTTTACATGTCTTTAAAAAACTGTTTGCTAACGTCCAACCAGGACGTCTGTAGACTCCCCAACTTACAGCTCTTGAAAGGAATAGGTTCAGGCAGCAGCACTACTTGGGTAGGGGTCTGAAAAGATAGTCACTTAATAGTGGTGCTATAGTCATGTGATCATGGTGTAGTTTGTTTATATAACGCTATTTTTTTTTTTTTTTACCTCTGGCAATTGCATTTTAACTTCAAATGATGTAAATGGTGTTTGTTTGTAAAGATAAAACACGTCAGAGCTTATTTTCTGCACAAGTCCAAAATTGGAAAATTCCAATTGGCTTTTTGTCAAGGAACCCAGGTTTGGCCTACAAAAACACATCATCCCTGCAGAACTCCATGAGCCAGTGGTCACACCAGACTGCATCAGCAACATGTCTGAGAGATGTGAAGTGAACAACTGTGCATTTTGTGGCTAATTAATCCAGTTTTCTTCTGTTATGAGAAAATTAAAAATATTTAAAAAGTTACACCATCTCACCTTAAGACACCTCAAAACATCATCTGTCTCTCAAACAGCTGGAAGAAAACTGGACTCAACAGGGACAACTGCTCATCGTTTGTCCCTTTAGTATCAAGTATTTATGGTTAAAACTTAGTGACACCAATTCTACCCTCCATCAGGGGGGAGGATGATACCACCAAATCTGGTCTTGATCTGACAGTAATACAGAAAGTGTGTATAGTCAGTAACACTGATATTCATACCAGTAGGGATTCATCTATCGAGTATTTTCAGTCGATTAATCAGTTGTTTATTTTCTCAATTAATTAATAATGGTTTGTTTTAAAATGTCAGAAAATGGTGAGTCAATAGTCAAATCAAATGTTTTTATCTGTAATTGATACTTTGGGGATCAGTCCACCCACCTGTTCCACTGGAAGCCCAACAGGTTCCTCAGTTATAAAGCATTCACATGTTCTTCTACCTCTGTTTCCCAGGATGCCCTGACTCTCCACAAGCCTCATGGGACCACCGTCCACATCCATGTCCTGGCCGTCCACCGGACGTTCCGCCAGCAGGGCAAAGGCTCCATCCTGATGTGGCGCTACCTGCAGTACCTCCGCTGCTTGCCCTACGTCCGCCGCGCCGTACTCATGTGCGAAGACTTCCTGGTTCCCTTCTACCAGAAGTCAGGCTTCAAGGTGCAGGGCCCTAGTGAGATCACTGTGGGGCCCCTCACCTTCATCGAGATGTTCTACCCGGTCAGGGGCCACGCATTCATGAGACGTAACAGCGGCTGTTGAGGACAGAGAGAGACGTAATGTGGACGCTCCCGGGCTACAGGTGACGGTGGGACTCCCTTCCTGTGTGGAGACTGGACAAGGGGACATCTGAGCAGCTTTGCTGCACATGAGCGACCAGTTGAGTTTGTGATCATCACTGTGAGCGAGTCAGCAGACAGTGAGGTGTGTGTTCAGTCTGCAGAGAGACGACACAAAGAGCTGCCAACAATAGCAGTTTGGAAATGAGGAGGTCGGAAACTACAAATACCTTGATCTGTAGTTTCATGAAAACCAAATCATTAGAGCAAAGTTCTGAAAGAATATGAGGAAATGTTTCAAATTTCTTTTTTTTGTACAAAGCAACTTTATTTTTGTTTTTATACATTTATCATATTATAATAGAACGCAGATGCCTTGTTTCTTTCTTTCCTGTTTTATATGTTATTTAATTAGCCTCATTTCTTCAGGCTCTGTATGAAGCCTGCTTTTAGTCAATAAAAGCTGTCTGCTCTTTATGAATGCATTCTGTCCTGTGTAGTGTTGTTTAAACGGTATGCCTTTCACAGCAGCACTGTTTATGTCAAACTTTATGTAATTATAATGATGGTACATGTATGAAGCAATATGCCAAAGTAAACAGTTAACATTCACTATGGAATAAAACTACAAAAAGAAATGAGGGATGTTAACAATCAAACAAAGGTCTGTGATGTATTGACTGACTGACTACATGATTGTAGCAGAATTATTAACACGTTCTATATTCTGTAATAAGTCTATAAGGATATGGTGTATTTTAAAAAACAAAATATAGCCTTTCATAGCAAACAAATTGAAATATTGTTTATAAATAAGTACATTTAGATATCTTTATCCTCCTATATATGTGCTTTTAAAATCTCTCCTTGATAGTAGACAGTCACCAGCTCTGCCTCCCGAGGTCTTGAATCAAGACGAATATGTTACTGTTTTATACAACGATTTGTTCTTAAACTAATAAAGGTTTTATTTTCCAGCATGTCTGATGTTAGGTCTCCTTATTTAAAATCTATTAGGGAAAGTTTTTTAACAGTTGATAGTAAACCGAGAGAGTTTACTTAGTTGCCATGGAATTGCAGATTTTCATTTTTTCTGAGCAACTTAAGGACTTCCTGTCCTGTTAGCTTGTTCTGTTGTTGTTCTGATTTTGTCACACTACAGAAATGTATGTTATTAACCACCCAGCCAAATTTGAATGAGTATAAAAATATCTTAGTATACAAAATTAGGTCTTAAAATCATGAATAAATGAGTTGTTCTCTCTGCTGTGAAACACCGGGGTGTGTCCACTCTGCTGTCTCAGTGTCAAACACCACTATGACCTGAAAACAGCCTGAAACATGGACACTCTGTCTAGCAGCTTTATTGGACATGTCCAGACATGTTTGAGCCACCAGAGCCAGAGGACGGTGACAGGGTGGTATTATTTTTTCTTCTTTGTGCTCAGGTTGTTGGAACTGGAGTGAGCTGAAGTGAACTGCTGGACTGATTTGGACTGAGAGAGTCACTGAATGTATGTTTGTAACTGACCGTTGGGGAGGGTGAAGCCGTGTCGTTTGTGTGTCTGTTTGTGGGGCTGATATAGTGTTGGGGGATCATGGCTCCGACATGTCACAGAGCCACGTTTCAAGTCTGCCCAAAAAAAAACATAAAAATTGTCAACAACAGTTTAACAGTCCAACTCCATGAACTTTTAAAAGTTAATGTTGGACACAGCAGTTGAGTTGTTCTGTCAGCGACAGGAATTAAAGGATCAGTGTGTAGGATTTAGCGGCATCTAGCAGCAAGCCTGCAGATTGCAGTCACCTCATCTCACCCTCCCCTTCCAAAGGTGCAAGAGAACCTATGATGGCTGTGAAACACATGCAAAACGTGAAAGGCCCCACCAAATACCACAGTTTGGTTTGTCTTTTCTGGGCTGTTGTACAAACATGGCGGTGCAACACGGCAGACTCCATGGAGGAGGACCCACACCCTCTGTAGATATAAAGGGCTCATTTTAAGGTAACAAGAACACAACGATCCCTTTTTTCAGGAGATTATACACAAATGAATACATACTTACTTCCAACATATTCCTGCATAAATCTTTTACACTGGACCTTTAAAGATTTGCACTTATTGTTGAATTTACAACATTAAATCAGATCCATGAAAATATAATTGGCAGTTACTCACACTTCAATAATAATAAAAAAAAACGTCTAATTCTCTTCATGATCAACACGCTCACACCTGTGGTACCAAAGGTAAAGAAAATGCACAGAAACCAACATGAAATTAAACTTCTCTGACACATATACCCTCATTATTTTGACATTTATTTTTATTTTGGCATCTAAGTGCATTAACACACAAATTTTCACATATAAAACTGAAATGACACAGAACAGTACCTAGACCTGAAATTCATTTGAAACTTTCCCTTTTTATTCCAGAAAAATAGAAAAAATGTGAAATTATTTGGTCCCAAGTCAAACACAGCTGCACACAGTCATGACTGAAGATGCGGGTTGTTGTGTTTCACATCAGACACTCACATGTCAGAAGGCACAGTAAAGAGGTTTCCTAAAAAGTGGTGCATGTCACTGTTCACTGACTGAGTCCTGAACACAACCTAAACACAGTGGTGTTAAAACTGATTTGAACATCTGAATTGTCCAACACACAACTGATTCAGCATGCTTTCTTTTCTTTTTTTTTTAAGAACTTGTGTTCTCAACAACACCAGACGATCAGTGAGTCAGACCAGCTCACATAATCTCATAACTCACTTAGTAACTCACATAATCCTTCACACAACAGTCATTACCGGGGCTTTCCTAACAGCTGGGGTCAACACATGCTGCAGTCCTCGACGACAACAACAAACTAGATCCACGCCAAGAGCTGGGAAACAGTGAAAGACATGTTTGACTTTAGGTGTGAGGACTTTGTCAGGAACTCCACAGACCAGCAACAATTCACTACAGGCTGTGGAACACAACACAGGCAATCAGCTGTTAGCATTCAGACTAAAAGAAATGTGTAAAAAATGTGTTTGTGATGAACAAGACATGTTCAGGTTTAATCTGAATGTGTCTGTCTGAAGAAAATCCTATGACTGCAGCAACTCTACTGCTTAAAGGGACAGTTCACCCCCCAAAATCCAAATTACATATTTTTCTTCTTAACTGTAGTGCCGTCATTTATCCGAGTCGCAGAGTTTTGGTGATATTGGCTGAACTCATGTCTAACCTGACACGCCAGATGGGTTGTTACACAGACCCACCTGGGTAAGTCGTCTTTTGAAACTGTTTGGAAAAGGGCAAGCACTTTCACTTGGCAGGAGATTGGATGAACCATCTAACATGGGCTACCTTCAACCAATCACATGAGACTCTTGCCAAAGCCAGTCAGGAGAAGAGGAAAAACATTGTGTCCATCTTTTAGTGAAGTTCTGATATAACTGATGCTAACATCTTAAGGAGCTGCCATTGTTTGTTCAAGATGAGTTGTTTCCATGAACGCTTCTCACTGTCGTCACACCTGAAACCACACCCATAGTTCCAGTAGTCCCTCCTAGGACGCTGATTGGCTGCACCACAGACACAAACAGATAACTTGAAGTCTGGCAAGATGGATTCTCTCTCAAATCCAGCTGTCTCACAAGGTAAAGAGACATTTGCCTTCTCTCTAATATAATGGGATTAGATGGCACTCAAAGCCAAAAAGTGTGTCTGAAAAATCCAAAACCAGTCTCTTTCCAGAAATCATGACCTGGTTACTCAAGATAATCCACACACCTTGTTGTGAACAGGGTCACGATTTATGGAAAAAGACACTGGTTTTGAATTTTTCTTTTTTTTTTTTTTTTGCTGTTTGAGCACCACAAGCCAAATTCCATCTAGTTTCATTATATTGGAGAGAAGACAGACATCTCCAGTTGATATCTCCAAAACTCTGCAACTCACCTCAAAAAAATCCAGATGGATAAACTACAGGGCAGGGGAAAACATGTATTTTTGAATTTCAGTCCCTTTCAAACAGCTGCAAACCATCTTTGTTGCATTGTTTCATCATGGAAGGTATTCACATGTGTCACTGGTAAAAAAAAAAAAAAAAAGAAAACAAAGAAAAAAAGCCTTTTATGATATTTTACATAAACACATTAAGGCTCAGGTAAAACATAAATTATATCTTGTGATTCTTGGACTGTCAAAAATACAAAACTTGATCCAACAAATAAAAAAAAACGCCTGTTCAGATAATTACACTCCTCAAATAAACGTTATCTTCAGAGTTGGTTTAGGCACCACTGTGTTATTGGACGAATATGAGACATGACCAGCAGATCTTGACTGAGAACTTGTGAATGTGTTGGTGGCAGTGACACACAGAAAACTCAATGACTGTAAAAAACAGCGTGCATATATGAGCAGCATGTGAAGTTGCTTTGGTAGTTTCAGGTCAGAAATGTGTTCATCGGCATTCAGTCGGTTGATCAGAAGCAGTAAGCAGAAGTTAAATGAGGCATCTTTGTAAAATGGCATAGTCTATTTAAGGCAACGTGTGGTTTCAGATAGAAATCTTGCCTTAACTGACCACTGATAATTGACTTTAAGGGGACAGTTCACCCCAAAAATCAAAAATAGATATTTTTCCTTTGATCTGCAGTGCTGTTTATCCATCTAGATTTTTATCCATCTAGTTGCAGAGTTTTGGAGCTCATAAAGATGTCTGCCCTCTTTACAATATAATGGGACTAAATGGCACTTGGCTTGTGATGCTCAAAGCACCAAAAATACCAAAAAAATAAAAAAATAAAATCAAAAACCAGTGTCTTTTTCCAGAGATCATGGCCTGGTTACTCAAAATAATCCACAGACGTCGTTGTGAGCAGTTAAGAAAGTGGTTCCTGTAGATTCTAATGGGGATGAATTGGTCTGATACTGGCCAAAATTCAATAGATGGGATATCAGGGGTGAAAGAAAAGTATATTCCCACACAAACCATTAGCCTAAACTCTTAAATAAATTGCTTTGCTAAACTTTGCACAACATGCTATAAAGAGAGAAGTGTCACAAGTAACACAGATGTAATTTTATTTTAATTTTAAGTATTTGAATGGTGCTGACCAATCAAAAATGCTGCTAAAAGTTCTCTGTGTGTGACTGAGTCATGTTGTGGACTGTGTATTTCTTTCTCTAGGGGAGTAGAATATTTTTTTCACAGTGTGAGCATGATGTTTTATTGATGGCTAGGTGAAGCACAGTGAATCCATTAACAGGTATCATATATTAACGGTATTATTCACAGCTTAGCTCTTTAAGAAAGGGGAAAAAATAGTATCTGATTGGTATCAGTACTGGCAGATACTCAGGGTTGTAGTATCAGTACTGGTACTGGACATGAAAAAGTGATAACAGTCCATTCCTAGATTCTAAAGTAGTTCAGATTCTACGGCATAAATAAAGTAGTTCCTACATGAAACTGCTCAGAACAAGGTCTGTGGATTATCTTGAACGACAAAGTCATGATTACTGGAAAGAGACACTGCTGTTGAGTTTTTTGAATGTATTTTTTGGCGCTTTGGGCACCACCACACTGTTGTCATCTGGTCACATTATACTGAAGAGAAGGCAGACATTTCTATGGTCAATATCTGCAAAACTCACTGGATAAATAACATGACAGGCCAGGACAGGAAAAATCTGTATTTTTGATTTTGGGGTGAACTGTCCCTCCGACTACTCAGCTGCACAATTAATACATGGAACACATCGTCACCTTTAGTATAACATTTCACGACTCCAAAGAATATCGACATGCTGAGTGCATACGTACAAAACAGCAAAGATAAAAAACAAAACAAAAAAACAAGACACTGACAAGCAGCGGAAGTGAATGACAGCGTTTGTAGTGTTAAACCCAGTGTTACTGAAAACATGAATTAGTTGGAAGAGGCTTCTGATGATCAATATTCCTTTTCATCTCAGCTGTTTGTCCTCCAAAGAGTTAAAGGAAATGTGATTGTTGGCCAGAGATGCTCATGTCTTCCTCTGTCATTTGGCTTCTTTTGATTGACAGAACTTTTCGTGGCCTGAGGGAGACAGACAGTGCCTCTCTCTCTGTGAATCCATTCCTTTGGGTGCACCCAGCTCTATGCAGCTTTGACGTCCTGAGTATCTTTTCCTGTCCTCTGGTTCTGAGGATCAGCTAGCCCATCAGCAAGTGAACATGCTAGATAGTGCCAGACTTTACTGAGGATTGAAAAGGTTGAGTAAAGTTTTGCTGAATGAAAGTCAGCAGACTGAGGAGACAGTTCCATTCTTTGACCAGGTCCTCTGATGAGTGAATGATTAAAAAATATGATTGCCACATTCTTAAAAGGCTTTACCTGGAAACAGCTGACCTAGTCTTTGGCTAGAAGATCCGTAGCACAGACCCTGCTGTCCTCTTGGACGTTACAAGTAGCCCATAGGCTAGTGCACCACATCCTCAATGTTGTGGTCTATGTCATACTTTTCACAGAACTTGCTTGTGAAGGGCAGGCAGGTGAGGTGCTCAAGCCAGTGCCAGTTAATGGGGTAAATATAAAACCAAACGATGAGGGAGGAGAAGAGCCCGATGTAAGCCAACATCGAGACGACGATGAGGATGCGTTTCCGGTACTTGTCGAAAGTCCCGAAGGTGACGTAGGGCAGGATGGCGAAGGAGAGCAGCATACCGCTGATGAAGCCGAAGATGTGGGCGATGTTGTCGATCCACGGCAGGAGGCCGCACATGAAGAGGAAGAGGACGATGCCCAGCAGTTTGAGGAAGGCCTTCCACGGCTTCTCCAGCATCTGCCAGCCTTGAAACAGCTCGACAAACAGGCAGGCAAGGAGTCCAAACTGAGAGCCTGCTGGACCAACCTGGAGGGAGAGGACAAGAGGAAAAAGACTTAAGTCAAATTAAAACCCAACTTAACACAGGGACACTAAGCACCACTGACACAGAAAACACCCCCACACTGTGAATAATAAAGACTTACATGTCTGACTGAGCACACACTCATCATCTCTGATGTGTACCAGAGATAAAATGCATACATCCTGTTTCCTGGTGACACAGAGCCTTTGGATAACCTTCACTTTACTTAACAGCTCTGCTGTTCATTTATATTTGCTCCAAATAACAGCAGTTTTTATTCTCAACAGAGAGCTCCTACTCCACTGTAAGAGATAACACAGGGTCACACAAGTAGGTCACATAGATTTGAAATGTGTCCTACTGTATTTTGTTCCTTGATTTATCAATATGATTTTATATTATGTTTTTTGATCTTCTACACAAAATTCCCAGCAGTAAAAGACAATTAAATGGAGCAAAATGTAACAAATGCATGTCCAAAAATGAGTACTGCAGTCCAAATAGTAAGTCGGAGCCACAAACTGTACATTAAATAGGTTTAAAACCTATTTAATAAACAGATTACGGTTGAATCGCCCTCCTCCCCAGACACCAGGAAGCTCAGGCAGATTGCACAAACACATCATGACACATCAAAGTACACTTACAATTTAAAAAGAAGTAAAAGAATAGCTGTGTGTTTTCTAAACCCAGATATAGTGTATTAAAAATGTCACAATCATATTTGGTGGCTTCTGCATCTCATTGATTACGAGAGGCTGTATTTTCACTCTGTAGCTCCAGTGTAAATGAAAGAAACCTCACCAATCATATTTTCAAATGTATAAAGGTACAGGTTAGATGTCCTAGATTTGGTTTTATGATTATGGACTTCTTCCAGCTTCTTAAAGTAGCTGCCAAGATAACTAGAGGCTCTGCCATTAAGGATCCTGTGGACCAGAGAGAGTTGTATCTGGCACACTCTGTTCTCAGATGGAAGCTACTGAAGCTGAAAGAACTGAGACCTGCCCACATGACTGCTATGATCCAGCCCTAGTCCCACTCTAACCAGTTTGATTTGTGCTGCTTGAAGTTTCTGTTTCAAGCCTTTGTTGAGGCCCCAGAACCATGAGCTGAGAGTGTAGTCCAATGTAAAGTTAAGCCTGTTTTCCTGAAATCTAGAGCCGACTGCTGTGAAAATACACACTCTGGAGTTTGAGTTCAGTGAATACCTGTCTTCTACCTGCCAGACTCCTTTAACATGTTGCTCAATTTTGCTGTTATACACAACTATGCCTTCTTAAAGATTATTAATGATTTCTATGACTCAAACAGACACTCATTCAGCAAAGATTCAGCATTAATTTCAACTTTAACATGAAAAGCGCAAACAAAAACACACACATTTTGGGGGCGGAATAGACATTTCAAAGCAGGACACTGTGGCTGTGGCTTTGTTGTCAGAGAAGCAACTATTTAAACTTAACATGTCTCCTTAACCTCTGATGACAATTGACAATACATTGTCGCTGAGTTGCTAATTGACGTCTCTGAACACCTGTGTGTAGAGTCAGTGAAGATGCATTGTCAAGCTGCAATGTTTTAGTTGATGTTGCATCAGTGTCATTGGAGCAGGCCAGCTCAACTTTGATTTGTACACCTCACAGCTGGCACACAGCAACAAGTGCTGGAAGGCGGCGACATGAAGCCAGAAAACAGCATCCATTGAAAATGGCTTGTAGCCTGATGCTTTGTCAAATACAGCAGCTTCTCACTGGGCCAAAGTGACAATTGCAGGTTCGTTTACATGCTGTTATGTTTGTTTGAGGGCTCGTTCGACAAGCTTCAGGACAAGATGTGTGTTCATGTTTGTGTTGTCGGTTAGATAAGCAGGAGACTTGAGCAGGAAAGTTGATGTTTGTTGCTGTTCAAAGTCTGTGGCTCTTGTACAGCAGGCTGCTGTCTGCCTCACCGTGTCTGTGACACAACACTGATATTACAACTTTATGCCAGATCTGATGTCTGTATCAAAATAAGGTCTCACAGGATCCCATTGAATTAACACAAAACTAGGGGGCAATATCATAAAACCAAAAAATATACAACCTTAATTCCAAAAAAGTTGGGACGTTGTGCAAAATGTAAATAAAAACAGAATCTATATTCAACTGCATGCAGTACAAAGACAAGATATTTAATACTCAAATTGATTTTTTGTAAATATACACTTATTTACCACTGTAAGTCAGCTTTTCTTTATACAACACTCAGTCAGTGTTTGTGAACTGAAGTTTTCAAAGTGAAATTCTTTCTGTTTCTTGCTTGATATACAACTTCAGCTGTTCAACAGTCCAGGGTCTCCGCTGTTGTATTTTGTACTTCATAATGCACCACACATTTTCAATGGGAGACAGGTCTGGACTGCAGGAAGGTCAGTCTAGTACCTGAACTCTTTCTAACACGTCCACAATGTATCTCAGCATCGTCTCACTGAACTAAGCAGGGACATTGTCTGGATGGCGGCATATGTTGCTCCAAGAACATTAGTACAAGTTGAAAAGTATTTGCGAATGATTGCATTCAGTTTTTATTAATGTTTTACACAATACCTAACATTTTTTTTAATTGAGGTTGTGAAAAATTCATTTGTTCTTGTTTTCTGATTTTTTTCCTCAAAGGAGAAAACAGGACCTGATCTACAGAGCAGATATATGTTCTGTAGCAGACAGAAAAAGCACGACTTAATTTCAGCTGGACCTTAACCTGATTACTAAATCTTGGCAACAAGTAACCAAGACAGTATTTAAGGTAACAATTAAATGGACTCATCACTAGAGGACTTAATCCTGACTTGAGAAACTGACTACTATCTGGTAATTACCACATGAGGGATAATAAGTTAACAACATCTCTCTCTGGTCATAATGGTATTCTTTATCAAAAAGCAGAAATACTGCATTGATTCCAGTTTTGGGGACGTTTTGAGCCAGTCAGACCGAATAGTTTGTGATGATTATGAAGATATTGTTTGTGTTTGTTGTACAGAGGTTTATTTACTCTCAGATTCTCTCAGATTTCAATCTGGTTGTGTGGAAGAACTTCAGTGCGAGCCCTGGGTCAGGCAGTAAAGGTGAGCAGATTAGAGTGACGTCAGGGCTGAGTTTGGAGGCTTGGCCTGGTCAGAGGCAGATGGCTAATCTGTGAAGACATTCAACTCCCACAAACAGAAAAGTAGCATGGTGCAGCACTCCACCCACACAACCCAGACACGCAGGCCAACACGTTCCTTACACGCGCCATGTTGACTCAGAGCAGCGACCAGGAGGACATCTCTGCTAAGCTAACCCACTGGTAGTGATTTATTGTTGGACATCAATCAGTGGGAATGGAAACACAATCAATTATCATGTTTCCCTTAAATCATTTATTGATTTAATTCATAGCAGTGTGTGTGTGTGTGACAAGGGAGAAGAGATTCAATCGATTTTTATTTGACTAAAAACTAAAAAATCATTCACTTCTGGTTTCACAATCAACTCTTCTGCCCTCCACTCAACGTCCTGTCATCACATGGACCTCAGAATAAACTGGCTCAGTCCACTCCATCTGAATGGCACTGGACTAAAACTGACATAAGCCGATCAATGGATGGAAAGTTGTAATCGCCTTTCTTAATGTCTGTACTGTTGACTTTCGCATTTTCTGAAAATGTTTTGCTTTCTGTGAATGCTCACCCACTTCAAAGACAAAATTCTGTCAACAAATAAAGATATTTTCCTGGAAAGATGCAACACTCAGATCCACATTTGGTTATTTATGTGGACTGATTTGATTTTTAGCTCAAAGAAGGTGTATCCATCAAGCAGCCCAGCCTGTGTCTTCCCAGTCTCAGGACCCACTGGTTATCGTCTGCATTCCCATATGCCTACAGATTTATTGTGTCTACAGATTCTCCATGTGTGGTAAGCGGACTGAGGCATGTAATATTGGGACCTGCGTAGAAATGGCAACAGAAATTAAACTGTAAAAATATTAATATGCAGAATTACTCAAGGTTGCTTTGTCATAATATCTGTGCCAGAAAAGCTGGATGCACTCACTGAGCTCCACCATGTTAGTCATTATTGATACATGTGTGCTCTTCAATCTCATCTCATGTGGTGTATGAAAGTGTCAATTTGCACTAGTCAAATTTATGTAAGACTGGTTTGCAAGAAGACTGGTTTCATACTTTATCCAAAACTGAGTGAAATACTGGCAGAAATAGCAGCATATGATGGATTTACATTCAACAGTAGACTTTGAAATGGACCTTTGTCAGAGTAGCTCTGAGGAAAGACCGACAAATCTCCCAAAGAATCCATTCTAAATGTCAGAACAAGTGAGTGAGAATTTTTTGAGGTTTACTTTTTGCCTTTGCGTGATCACAGACTTTATTAGACCTGGTTAACACTGCAGCACACACAGTGCCAGCCTTCTGCAGCTTCTGAACACAAACAGAATATAGAATCTGCCTTCGCTTAATGGAACAACTTTGAAAACGCCAAATGCCATATTTTGACAAATTTAGTTTGTTAATTCACTGAATATTACAATTATTCAGTGAATTATCAAGCCTAATTTGTTAAAAGGATTATTTAGACCTCACAGCTGTACTGAGGTTCAAGTTGTGAGTGCAGTTTAGATTATGTTAAAATATTATGTTAAAACATAAATGGAGTTCTTTTGCCTTAATAATTATTAATACCACCAAAAAATGCACTAAAGGTTGGCAATTCATTTATGTCCTTGTTGCATTAAGTTATACTTTAACAGCGCATTTCCATGGAAGGACAGTGTGCTTCTGTTCCCGGAATAGGAAATCTCTCATTTTCTAGAAAATTATGAATCCTGACATCAGTAGTGATTACTGGCAGGAATTATTTTATGTTAATTCATACATTGCTTTTCAGGAACATTCTATGTAGTATGTCTTTAAGTAGAGGGGCAATTTACCATTAGCAAGAATGTGAATATCTAATATTTTCAAATCAAGATTATTAGGCTGCTGCAGTATGTTTGTGTGGAACAGAGACCATTTTCACCGATGGATGAGAAAATTGAAACTTAAATTTCATCTGAAGGATGTTGCTCTTTCCATTGCAGTTTTGCTTCTCTTATTGAAGTAAAGCACTTGACTATATATTCTCTACACAGAAGGGAATGATAGTCCTGCAAAACCAGGTACAATTCAGTGTACGCCAGTTTAGCTTCTTTTTCAGCTCACATGTTCCTAACCAGTGTATTCCCGGACAGGCAGGCTGTCGTCCTCATCCTAATTCCTCCTGGCAAGTGACACATGTTTAATCTCTACTTACACTTTCAGGTGACCATTTCTACAGTTCATACAAGATATTTACTTAAGAGATAGTTAGACAGCACTGTCAATTCAACAGATAAGAAATGTAAATTAATAATGAAAGATTTTTTCTTTACTGCAACACAAACTGTTATAAAGTCATACTAATATATGACATTACAAATTTCACCTTTACTTATTTTTTTAGTTAAATTTATCTCATATATATGTCTGATGTCTCAAATATCAGTCTACTTAAATTCTGAGATTTATGACTTTTGATTCTTTTTTCATAACTCTATGTGAGACTGATCATTGTTCCAGTCACAGCTGTTGTTTGAGTAATTAACGCTCAAGCCACAGGGTCTCAGTTAAAGAATAATCCACTTAAACTGCCTCCTTAAGTGGCTTGACCGCCCCGTGTTGTGCCTTGCATGTGCTTCCTCTGGTTATTCCTGGACGTGTGAAGACCTGTGAGCCGGTCAGCGTGAAGGCAAGCTGGATGGTGGGATTTCTGGCTCACACGTCAAGGTGCGTCAGACCGAGAGCCACCTCATGCCACGGCACGCAAACGTCAGATTGGGTCAGCTTATGAGGAAGATGACAGATGTCTCAGTGACATCAAGACATAAATACAAGAAGCTAAATTTCCATGAGCTGTCATCTGTACATACATAAATCATCTGTCAGTCTCTCTGTAGTCATCTGCTACATTTGTCCTTCACATGAAAGAGGAACTGTTACACTACACAAGTGTACCAGGATGAACCTTTTGTGTTCACAAAGGTGTACAGACCAGAAGCATCACCAGACATGTCTAGTTGTTGCAACAATTGTCTTTGTTTAAAGAGAAAATGTAATCCCATTCATTAACTAGCGTAGCAGTGGCCTTTGTCAGCCCACACAATGGCATTAGGCTAATCTCTTAAAGGGGAAAGTGGGCTTTACAGAGAGACACACTGAAGAGACGTGCCAGTAAAAAGTAGGTAATCCAGACTGTGTTTGGTTCACATGCTGAGTGGTTTGTACAGCTCAGCAGATTGCTGTTTTTTTTTGCAAACATTACACTTTTAATTAGAAAAGATTATACTTGATTAGAATTATGAGTTACTCCAACAAAGAACAGAGGTGTTGTTGGAGGTTCAGGCTTCTAGGGCTTTTGGAAATGACGGGTAATAAAGTATTTATAGAGTGGATCTCATAGTTTTCTTTCTTGTATGACATAAAAACATGTCTAATGTGTGTCTCACTAACAGAGAGAAGAGGAAATTATTTCAGACAGACAGAAAAGAGAGGTGTGATCAAAGCATCACCTAAGATAGTATTTAACTGCAGATGACTCAGTAACCTCTACTTTACACACATGTACACAACGAAAACACACAACACACTTAATCTTGTGTGTCGAGAGGACTGCTTTTACTTTCCATCAGCATGTCCCACAGGACAATACAGAGTGGATTAAATATGGTAACCATGTCCAAATAAAACATAGGTTTTATCCTGCAGCTGTGAGGACAGGTGTATGTCAGCACAATGGCTGCTAGAGCAGCATGTGTGTCTGACCGACCCTGTTGATTTTTATTTCAGCACCTATATTAACAGGTTAGAACAACCACACAGCCTACGAGAGCAGTGCGGCCGCATCTGTGCTATATTTCCAATTTTTACTGCGCGGTTCTCAGCTAAAATACACAAAATAATCTGCTGATAATCATATCAACATCATATCAGCAACATGACCACTGTCTGTATCTACTGGAGTTAGGATGATACACCTACAACCTATATCCTGATTTGATACTATCACGATTCAATATGTGCTGTGATTTTTAAGTATTGTGATTTTACATATCTTATGTTAAGCATGTATTTTATGTTCAGCTTGTGAAGTAAAATGGATCCATTTGTTAAGATACTCTCACTGCCATTGTGATGTTAATTTCCATTAGCGTGTTAAAGAGAATTCCTATTATGTGTTAGCATCCAGCTAATGAACTAAGCACTTGTCACTTATACATTAGAATCACTTTACTGATCCTGGGGGGTAATAACAATCAAGAACAGAAAATATATAAGCACAGAGAAATTAAGAAAATTGAAAGTCAGTATATCAACAGTGTAACAGAAACATATAAACAAATATGTAAGAAAAAGATGGGTGCCACTTTTTTTTAAATCTGTATCTATATATCTATATCTATATCTAAAACTGATAAAACAGAAAATATGAAAGTGTCAAGAATTATGCACACTAATATGCATATACAACTGGAATCAGAATTTTGACTTTTTTTCTTAATTAAATTCTTCAAACCCATTAATCAATTAACAAAATAATCAGCGATTAATTTAATAATTGATTAATAATTGATTAATTGTTGCAGTTCTACATCAGATAGTACAATAAAACAACATAAAAAATGGATTGAAGAATAGTGGGAAAAAAAGGATGATGATACTTTAGAGGAATAATATCTATAGGACATGTCCCCACAACACAAACACTGCTTGTGTGATCACCAGAAGTGTGTGCGCTGCTGCAGTTTAGCAAGGCAGCCGTCACACACCGGTACAAGCAGGCTGTGTGGTCTGAACAGAAATCTGCTCAATCTGTCTCTGACATTTCAAAGTGAGCACTGAACTTAAAGCTGCTACAGGGAACTTTGAAGGAAAAAAGGTGGGAGTGTTTCCACTGCAATGACCACAAAATATAACATCAAAAATAAAAATGATTAAAGTAAAAATCTCCTCCCTTTTCTTTTTAACTGGCTAATGTGCTACTCACTGTTACGTTGGCTGGGAAAATGTAAACACAGGCTGATTTCAAGGAAAATCGAACCAGTGGCAGGCATCAATATTGAACTGAGACTATTTAATAACGAGTTAAAACACCATGTAGTAGCTTTAGCCAAGGTACCCGTTCTCATATCTGTTTTTGCCATATTTTAAGATATTAAGTGTCCAGTCTTACTAAGGCTCAAAGACACATCCAAACTAACGTATACCTAAGAGGTTGGAGGAATGCGGTCATTAAACTTAGAAGCTGTGGTCTGTCTGTGTTGGTAAATGTCAGCAAAGGTTATGTTTCAGATGCTCCACATGTTTCTGAAACATTTAACCTTCTGACCAACACTGCGTGATGAGCTGTGCAGCAGCACTACAGTAAAGTTGTCTCATATTGTGTTGTTTCTCCAGATACTGGCACAGTGAACACCATGAGGTGCTTCATGTGCTCTCTCAGCTCTGCTCTAATAATCCCCAGTATGAGAAAGTCCCCTCCAGTAAATGAGCTAAGCTGGGCTGAGTTAAGCCACTGAGTGGGAACAGCAGGCACACAAACTACAGTTACAAAAGGACATATTAAGTTTTATCAACATTTTATAACTTCATCAACTAGAGTTACCACCTCGCTGTTATATGCCTCTACCAGTAGTCTAGTTACAGTTTACATCCATGTCTGCTCAGACGTGTGTACTGAAGACTTTGAAGGACTTTAATAAAGGGTATCAAGTGTGTTTCTGGCAAAATGGAAGTTATCATCACATGAGCTCTGTGTTTGGTGAAATATGGTAGATGATGTGTTGTGGAATTTTCACTTCACAAATAAGGAGAAACATGGGATTAAGATCTCAGATGACCTTTGCAATTATAGCAATTTACTAGAGGTTCCCAGGTATTAGTAGTACTGTGTGAATAAGGCTTTAGAAGCTTTTTAGTCCAAATAAAATGGAACAAAGCATCATGTCCATCAGCCTAGCAAAGCGTTGGGTCTTCAGTTCATTCAGGGAATGTCAAAGGAGTTCTGGAGATCAGGAGCACAGATTATGAGCCACTTAAAGAGCTCGAGCTCGAGCTTGTATTTTTCTGTTTAATAAAGAAAATAGGTGTGAGAAGGTAACACAGTGCACTGCTTGCGCACACCTCCCAGCTGAAACTTGAGAGGACAGGAGGAGGTGGGAGGGAGGAAGAATACATCGCCAATCGTGGGTTGATGGGCTGATGGTAGGAGGTTGGAAACAAAACATTAAACAGTGCAATGTCAAACATTGCACTTCATCAAATGGCCTTAAGACTGCGTCCAAAAGTGAGTCAATCCCCACAGACTTCCATATTAAAATGCCAAACCTTACAACAGAAATCAACATGTTTACTGCCTGGTACAAAAACAGTTTTGATCTCTGTACCTTATCTCACTGTTCATGACAACTGTTCTGAGGGTGAATTTTTATATAACACACCCATTTAAATTATACGAAGGTCTAGACCAGGTAGCTGCTTCATTTGGCTGCCTCAGCTCCACCCTGGATTAACTGGGAGCTGGCTGAGTCAGGCAGTGCCAAGAAGGCAACGTCCAGAGCCATCACACTGAAAGAACAATGGTTCTTCAGAAAACTATGGCCAATGTCACAGAGACTACATCCAGTATTTGTTATACAATATATAGTTTGTAGTTGTGTGTATGCAAAATCTAGTACTTGTACTCATGCACTTGCTGTTAGTGTGCAGGGTTTGATGTGTGAATAGGTGCATGCATGGGACATTTTTCTCTTTGATCAAATTTCCAGAACAATTTCTATCATCAAAATTACATTTTTTTTTAAATTGTGTATAAAGTCTGAAAATGAAAATGCAATCTACTTTATACACTCAATCATAAAAACTGATTAAAGAGACTTTCTTCGTGGTATTGACCTCAGGGGCCTTACTGTACACTCAAATCTGTCTATATAACTGAATGTCAAAAAAGGTAAATTTACAAAAAAGGTAACTGTATTCCATCACAATTACAGATTAAAAAAAAGACGTAACCAGATTACAGAAAAGTAATGTAAAATTGTGGATTATTAGCAGGATTACAGTGTTAAAATAAAGAATGATATCCTATCATGCACAGTGCACACACAGCTGCCAATTCATTATCATGGCCTCTAATGAAAAAAAAAAAGCTGGGTGGAATTTTTTAAACATTTTTTGTCTTTAAATCAATCAATAAATTGCACACAATAAAGGAAGGAACAGTTGAACACTTAGAGCTGCAATGATAAATCTATTATTAATCCACTATTAAATTAATCTGCATTTTGATAGTTGATTAATTGTTTTGGGTCATTTTTTTTAGTTCTTAATTCTTAAATGTGAATATTTTCTGGTTTCTTTATTCCTCTCTGATAGTTAAATGAATATTTTTGAGTTGTGGACAAAACAAGACATTTGAAGATGTCATCTTGAGCTTTGATCAACATTCTTCAGTAACAGAAAATAATCAAGTTATATTTCTTTAATATTGTGATAACTGAATTGTGTTCCTGACTACATTATTTAACAGGTAGTTAGTAACTGTATCTGAATACATTTTTAAAGTAACCCTCCCAATCCTGGTAACAGTCGACTACTTCCAAATGTTGCGAGAGCAGCTGATGTCCACCCCAACTCCCACTGTTAAATGTGCGAGTGCATTTAGACATTTCTCAGAGTGGATATGTGTGCTCTTTGTTAGTGTATGTCCATGTGTGTACTGATGTGCAGAGCTCACCTCAGCTCTGTAGGGCAGGAACAGGGCGGAGGCCAGGTTTCCAGTGATACCACTGAGGATATAAATGATGGAGATGCGGAGCCAACCTGCCAGCTTCTCCAGGTCTCTCAGTATGGTCATCTGGAACACTACTGATACCACACAGTGTAGCAGCCTACACACACACACACACACACACACACACACACACACACACACACACACACACACACACACACACACGCACACACACACACACACACACACACACGTCTTAGAATGACACATCTATGCAGTTTGAGCATTATGTCAAATATGCATTTTCTTGTACTGAGCCTCTTTGGCCTGTTTGTGTGCTGGTGTTAAATGCAGATCTGAGGGATTTAGCATGTGCCTGGTATTAACACTTAAGCATCAGTATTCATGTGAGTGAACAGCTCACGAGTGTGGGGTCTCATTTAGAAATATTTAATTAGGTTTGAATCCTGAAGGATGCTGACATAATCCACAAAACACACCTCGTAATCATTCAGAGCAATGATTGAAACAGCTCATTGACTCAAGCTAATAGGTTTAACACGTTGTCACAGCATATTAAACATTCTCTCCATGCTGTTTAGCTGTTATGAAGGGTTACAGCTATACTTGAATGGCTGACTCAGCTCAAACTGCTCATTTATCTAAATATGAGAAATTTAACAGTAACTGTGCCAGAAACCAAACATAAATTAGAATTACTGCCTCACAGTTGTATGTCTCCACTGAACACAAAACAGTTTACGTCCACACTCACAAACGTCTGTGGTGAAGACTTGAAGGAATTTAATTTATTGAGTGCAGGGATGACAACAATTAATAAATGACTGATTAATCGGTTGTTAAGAAATTGATATATTAAGTATGTGTGCTCAGCATCTTATCTGATATTCAAGTATATGTGTTCAATATGTGGGGCATCATGTCTTTATATGTTTCATAGGCTATGTAATGATGATGTCAGAAGATATGCTATATGTTGCTGTGGGAATAAAGTTTTGATTGAGGAGGAAAAAAACTTTGGTATTGTTTGGTATATGCAACATTTGTGGTTTTTCTATAATGATTATTTTGTTAATTGATCATTAATGTTATCAATTATCAATTAAAGAAATTCTTACTATTTGCACCCTAATTCAGTGCATTTTTTTTTGGGCCAAATGAAGTTAGTCACTACACTGACATGTGATTCCAGAGAATAATTTCCAGGTAGAAACATGTTGTTTTCACTTAGAGACTAGTTTTACAGAGGAGGACAGAGGACTGATAGACAGCTGCATATCCTGATGTCAAAGTGAAGTTGACCTTTGACCTTTTAGATATAAAATGTCCAGTACATCATCATTTTATCCTATTAGACATTTGTGTGAAATTCAGTCATTACTAGTGTATCTGTTCTTGAGTTATGGCCAAAAACATATTTTGTGAAGTCACTGAGACCTTTGACCTCCAAATTCTAACTGCTCTATCTTACACTGAACAAAGTTCCTCTCACGTGTTCCTGAGATATTACATTCATGAGAACAGGACAAACTTGAAGTCACAGTGTCCTTGAGTGTTGAAATCTAATCAGTTCAGTGATTGAGATATCGTGTCTACAAGAATGAGACAGATGGAGGAAGAGATGGACAATCTAAAAGCATAATAGAATACTACCACTACTAATACTAATAATAATACTAATACTACACTACTACTACTAACAATAATAACAATAATTATAACAATAATAATTAATAAAGATTTAAAATAAGAACCCCATCTTACTTTACAAATGTTCAAAATGTTTACGTGTAGAGACATGACATGTTTGTGTGAGGATGTTTGTGCGTACCCTGCATGGAGGAACAGAGAGAGCCAGAGACGGTAGAACTGATCAGGGACATCAGGGTTGAGGAAGGGCAACAAGCCACACACATCATCCAGACAGTGGACCTGCACAGGAGTAGTGTATAGGTTCAGAAATATATTAATACACCAACAAAAACACTCACAAATCACACATGCACACATGCACACATGCACACACACTACCTGTGAGCACAGAGTGGCGTCCTCATGGAAGTAACCACGCATGAACGTGCAATACTCTCTGGTCGTGATCTCACATCTGCAGGAGGGACAAACAAAATACCATTCAAATTTTCTCCACATGACCAATGAAATGGCAGTTTAGTTTAAACACCTGATAAAAAAGTGAGACATTAGGTGATAGGTGGAAAGTGTATCAGCCCATGTGTCTCACCTGCCCTTAGTTCCTATGCAGCAAGGCCGCCCCTTGATGTTACAGTCCATGTGCCTGTAGCCTGTGTGGTTCCAGGTTTTGGGGTGCGTGCACATCTGAAGAAGGATGAGTAACCAGCCATTAAACAGAAAATAATCTTTGATCTCTTATTTCCTGTTGTAGACCTCAAATACAGGAATATGAATATTTGTTTAAAAAGTAGGTGCAGCTGTAGAAGTTAGAAGCAGTGTCCCCTCACCGGCCACTGGGTGATGTCATCGGGCCATATATGAGGCTCGAGAGAGGCAGGCACTTCACACACCCTGCTCACAAGCAAAACAGGAGAAGAGCAGATTTGTGGCACCATAATCACTGGGCATCATTCAAATGTCTGACATTATTCTAGATTTTATTTTGTATTTCATACAAATGTATGTGGCACAATAATCACATCCGTGTTCTCACCTGGGATCCTGGTGACAGACAGAACCAGAGGACCTGTGGATGTCATTCATGAATTCATTGTCCCATTTAATAAAGGTGGCCAGCGTGTCCTGCGTGGACAGTTAGTTTAGAAGTCAAGTTTAGTGTTTATTTCAAAGATTCACAAAGAAAAATTCACTGATGACTTGCTTTAATTTGACAAGCCTACAGTTGTGATGTGCTATTATCTGTAGCTTTGTGTTGCGTAGTGTGTCTTGTGTGCTCCTCTTTGTAGAACTTCATGACTGGTTTGCACCAACAAGGATGAATTCAATCTGAGATTAGTACTGATCAGAGTTTAGTAAAACTAGGTTTAAAATGTGTTACTCCAGATTTAAACAGTTAATATGGAGAGGTGTGGGGGGAAACCAAAATGTTTCATTGTTTGTTTGTTTGCTAGCTAAAAATAAGCAATACTGTATGTCAGTTTCAGAGACCGGAACACCCAGTCCTATCAATGAGACTATGATAGCTAGCTTAAAAAAATTTATATTGTTTGGTAGCTAAAAAGTAAAAATAACTGAATTGTTTGCTAGTTAGTAAATAAGTTAACAAAACATTACATTGTTTACTAGCAAGCAAAACAGTTGGTTACTCTAGTCAGCCTACTCAGTTAGCTAGCTTAAAACTAAGAAAAAAAAGTTGTTTGCTCGCTGACTAAAAAGTAAAAAACAAAAACAAAAACAGGTATATTGCAGGCAATTATTTTGCTCAGTCCTTCTCAAAAAGGCAGCCGTTTAAAAAGTTAAACCTCATCAAGTGCAAGTTTAAAGGAAACACTGGATCACATTTTAAAATCTGAATTCCTTTGTAACAAAAAAGGAATTAAATTTAATCTAGGATGAGAATAAAACTAAACTGAGGTTTAGAGAGAGGTTAAAATAAAATAATAAACTGAAAATTCTTTCGTAATATTAACATAGTTTTAAAGTTTGATGCAACATAATTCAAGTTACACCATGATTTAATGAGGTTTAAAAATTAATCCTTGTTGGTTCAACCCAGCCTAAATTATGTTATTGTGCCATTTCTTTGGTCTAAAGATGTGAATTAGCTTTAAGTTATAATTTGGCAATGTATGTTTTAAACTGTACACAGCCCCTTTTAAATAAACATAAATAAATAAAAATAGTAATTACTGCGTATACTCATGTAAAAGCAAACTGAACATTGACAAATACAAATATCAGTGTTAATCTGTTCAACAAGATATCCTTCCTCTTTCCCACAAGCAGCTTATACATATCTTTGCATTGAGAAAAGTGATTTGTTACATTTAAATCTTGTGTTCATGCTTTCTTAGTGTGCACTTCACTGATTCATGTCTGTGTATCTCTGAGGAGAAGCTTTAATAAACAGAGAAAGCAATGTGTTGACAAACTTAATGGCAAAAACTGTGAGAGGGTATGTAAAGAATGGTGATTATATGTTAAGGTTCTTAAAAGCTCACGTGCGAGTGTGTGTTTAGGAGTGTGTGTGGTTTCTAGTCTGGTCTATGGCTGTGTGTTACTTGAGCATACTGAATTCATTTTTGATTGCAATTTGCAGTTTCTGGTGCATGTTCACTGAATGTGTGTTTCACACACTGACAGGATAACAAGCAAAGTATGAAGGTGCAGGATAAAGTGCTTACAGAGCAGTCGGAGCTGAGGGTCTGCACACATCCAGAGTTGTCATTCTGAACACAGCAGCCAGACTCTCTCTCCTGGTCTTTGGCCTTCTGGATCAGCTGGAATATCTGTGTGTCCTGACGGATGCACGGTGAGAACTTGGCGCCCAGGTGGATAAGATCCTCCTGAAAAGTGAAGTCAATTATTGTTAAAATGCACAAATGTGGAAACCCACACAAAGTGGAAAGATCCACGGAGGAGAAAAACTCAGAATCCATTCTTTAAATTATTTCTGGATGCAGATTAAACTAAGATACAGCCAGACATGGCTGTTCACAGACATACAGAAGCCTCTGCGCTTTGTCTCAATTCATGTACTTCTGTACTTACACTTACTCCTTTGATTACATAAACCTGTTTCCATTGACATTTATGGCAAACTTAAGTGCACTGTGAGTACCTTGAGTTTCCGCAAATGGCCAAAAAGTTGAGTGTGCAACACTGGATGCTTCTCACCTTCAGTGGCTGCCATCTTGTCTACTTAGCGGAAGAGGCGGGGCTACTAAACTTGTCACCAAGGTGGCCCAGCCAGCTGAGGAAGCAGCCATGGTGAGCACTGAATTATTCAGATAAAAGTCATTCATATAGATTAATTGGAAATCAATGACTATTTTAAATGGCTTAATCAATCCTTATATATGATTCTGTACATTTTTTGTTTATTTTATGTTTAATGATTAATTTATGGTTAGTTTACATTTTATTATGCTTAATTTATTTTATTTTGTGCCTTTGTGGTAGTTTATTTTTGTTGTCGATGTGTTTTGTATCTCTTGTGCTGTGTTCACTGCATCCTGGAGGATGATAAGTCTTTGATATTTCCCTTTGTAATGTTTGTTAACTCCTTGTTTGAACAGTTAAAAAAAGATATAGGTCATGCATGTGTTTTTTATCAATAAGTACCACTATACCGTTGTTGGATTCAATCCACCAATATGTCTATTTGGTTCAGTTTGTAAAGATTTGGTACCGTAAATCAAATACTGTGACAGGATTGTGGCTTATTCTTAACCTCCTGAGAAACAGAGGGCAAACAAAAGTATTTAGAATTGAAAGGACCTTCACGTTGAATGAAGTGAAATTGAAAACAAAGAGGATGAAACTGTAATCAGCATTTCCAGAAATGGCACACGGTTCAAGACAGCACTGCTATATCAAAATTCACACATTATGCAACTGAGTATATAATGTGCAACATACTGACTAGAGGTAGCAAAGTGTTGCTGATAAAACTGTGTAAAGAGGTGTAAAGAGGAAGGTCAGAGCGGTGAGAGCAACAGTATGTGACAGGAAATGCAGTAAGTGAAGTCAGAAAGACAAACTAAGGAAGGTGTAACCCTGCGTGAGACCAGGCAGACTGTAAAATTATATATATCATCACTGTCACACAGAAACCTTGCATGAACAAAAGCATTACTTTTCAGTTTTAAAATATTTAAATACAATGTCGTCAAGCTCTTTTTAATACTGTTCAGTTGTTCAATATTTGTAAAACTCACAGACATAAAAAGAGACCAACGACTTTGATTTCTAAAAACAAAAAAGGACAAAACATGTAAACTGAGACTCACAGAGCTGGGACCAATCCAGAAGTTCTCCTGCTGGATATACTTGACACTCTCGTAAATGCCTTTGTTCTTCAGCACCTGCAGAGGGCGACAGAGTGACACAGTTGGCAACAGATCTGCTACATGAATCATAACCTGACAGAAATACCAAAACATTTCACAGATTATTTTTCAGTGTTCATTCATGTTTTCTGGGCGGAGGATCATTTTAAAAACATAAATAGATTTTCTAGTATGCATTTGCTACGAAGTTGCTCTACGTTTTTATTAAATATTGAAACACTGACAAAGCAATAAGAAACCATTTTGCCATTATAGATACAAAGATGTTTAGGTTCTCTTTACAGTAAAATTAAAAATAAAGTAATTTAATTGTTTCCGTGTTTTACAGCGAACCTTTAAGTTGTGAACTTCACTCACCAGTTCAGATTTAGAATGTTGTGCAAACCCCACAGGGGCAAAACCATATGTACAACAGGCCAGCAGGGTGATTACTACGTGGACAAACGTGATCCAGTAGGTAAAGTAGGGCCTGAAAAAAACACAGCAGAGACACACTGTTAATCAGACTATAGAGGTGAAAATCATAACTATCCAATACATACTGTCAGCACTGGTGTCAAAATGGCGGGCAGCTGCACAACATCTTGGAGGCAACAGTTAACTGGTATAGTACATGAATAAAATATTGATAAATAGTTTAATCAACTAGTAATTCTGGTGCCGACTAGCGAGGGTGGCAATGTTTAATCATGTTGTCGACTTATCGCGCTCATCCCTAATTTGTACATAGATGACACGTGTATCTGTAGAATTTAAATCAAAACACAGCTCAATGATGTTGGTCCAATATCCAATGTGTAACTTTTGTCACTTTTTGCTGTTAAAACTGCCTAAAGAATAAAACAGAACAGAGAAATAGCTGATTTTCACTTAGTTTTCTTTGGCTGACTGAGGCCCACAAGTTCATTATTTCAAGTTTGTGAAAAACGCACCATTGTTTGCATGAACATTAGTGTGCGCTCATTACCAACCTGTGGCTGTGGAAGTCATCCAGCTGCTTCTGGACGTTGCTGCTGATGCTGCGTCGGTAGTGCCGGTTCAGCCACTTCCCCACAACGCCCATGCCATACTGACGCTTCTGTTTGTCAAATGCAAAGTGTTTCACTTGGGAGGCGATGCGACGACCCCGGCGAGGGTGGCTCTTGTCGTGTGCTGTTACTGGTGTCCTGGGCGTCCGAGACACGTCCTTACTGGGGTTGGGACAAAGGCAGACAGGTGACATGGGAGAGAAAAGATTAAAGAAATGGAAAAAAGTGGTGGAGGGGGCAGAACACTGGGGTTCAGACAGATAAAATAGAAGAATATGAATGGAAATTAAATGTTTGTGTGTGAAATATGATGGATAAATATCACAAGAGAAGGAAGAAAACTAATTTAAAAGGAAAAAAGTGTGTCTGCAGTATATCATTTCTGCTTTTATTACAGTTCACTTACAAAAGTTTTCAACAGCTGTACCTGTTTGGCTGACATGAAACTTCCTGTTTGATAAATATCACTAGAGCTTCAATGATTTGACTTGTTCATGAAAAAAGTCACTGTTTCTTGATTCCAGGTCTTGTGTAACAAATTTTTCTCCAACTTTCCAAGTTCCTGTTCTGACTTGAGGGGGTGTCCACATGAATTTTCCCTGCTGGGTAATCATTCTTCCCATTATTCTGACACCACATGAATGCATTATCAGCCCAGAGAAAACTTTCTTTCTCTTTCTTTCTTCACCTCGGGCTGACTACTCCCTGAACCTGAGGTTAAGTGCAGCGTGAAAAGGCCAGGGGACTGTCAGTCACAACTACAACAATGAATCCATTATTAATCAAATTAATCACCAACTCTTCTGATAATCGGTTTGAATATTTGTTTTTTTAATAAAAAAGACAAAATTCTCAGTTTACAGCTTCTTAAATGTGAATATTTTTGGTTTCATTAGTCTTCCATTACAGTAAACTGAAATATCTTTGGGTGTCGAGCAAAACAAGACGTTTGAGGACGTCATCTTGGGCTCTGGGAAACAGTGATCGATATTTTTCACCATTTTTGGACATTTTATAGAATAAAAAAGAACCATTAATCGATATATGGAGAAAATATTTATTAGCTGCAGCCCTAGTCCCTTCCTAAAGGTGTTGTATCTTGTGTATTTACTCACAGGCTTGGGAATTTCTGGTCAGGCAGCTCGCTGGGAGCAATCACTGCAGATATAGGAGGCGATTCAAACACGTCATCAGCCATAGAGTACAACTCATCATGGGCATCAACCTACGCAGGAGAGTGAATGGAGATCACAGAGGAAGTGCAGGAAGAAAAAAAGAGGGGATCAGTGATTAATTAGCAGCCAGGCTTCATATAGACTGTTTGTACTGCGCTGTGTTTTGACCAGGTCTCTCTTCAAAATGAGTCATAATCTCAGTGAGATTATCTGTCTGAGTAGAGGTTAAATAAAATGAAATGAATGAAAATAAACAAAACACAATAAAAAAAATCAATCAAGTAAAACACAATTAAAAAATAATAAAAAATATACATAAAATACATGACAATAAATAAAATAAAATTACATTAACCAAAACTGAATTAAATAAAACAAGACAAAACGCAATAAAATAAATAAAACAAAACAAAATGACACAATAAAATAAAATAAAACAAAATAAAAAAAACACAATAAAAATAAATAAAATTAACAAGGGCATTTGAGATGACAAGTAGATTTTTGACTTGTATTCCATTCTTCTAGCAGGTTTTTATAGTTTTGACTTATATATACTTATCAGATAGTGATGTTCAACCTCTAACTTTCATGTTGCAGCAGCTAACTATGTGGTACTGGCCAGACCAAGCTGCAGAGATGAGACAAGCGATAGAGAGAAATTTCTTAAATCGACATAAGAGGAAGGAAATTGCGAAAAGAGATGAGAAATGGAGACAGCCCTCGCTGACTGATGTGACAATAGGAGGTGATGTGAGAGGTTTAAGAGAGAAGTGAAGCGTGTCTCAACACTCTGTAAATGCTCAAACAAAAACGAAGAAGGGCAGCAGGATGAAGAAAGAAGACAGTTGCTGAAAAAAGGAGGCTGATGACAGAAGCAGACGAACTATAAAAAGTAGAGTACAGTAGTGGAGAAGTGTGACTGCTGACACGCAGGAAGGGAAAGGGAAGTTAAATTGCCACAGAAAGTGGAAGCAGAGAGACATTTTGCTGTCAAAGCTCCAACAGCAGCCGAGTGGCCACTGACCTTGCTGAAGAAGAGCGACTCAGACACGTCTGCAGAGTCCACGGTGTCCTCGTCCATCCAGCTCGGCCTGGCAAAGCTCCTCTTGGGAAAGCTACGACCTGTCTGGGAGCCTGTAAACCCGCTTCGACCCTGAAGACACACAGCACATAAGACGTTATTTTACACCTGCATAATGTTTCTAAGATCAGTTCTGCTCTACTTACAGTAGAAATAAAGTCACAATAATAAAATCTTTACAGGTATCTTAAACACTCAGCTGCCATTTTCTTCAAAGAGACGTCAAACATGCACACAAACTACTATTTATCCATCTGTACTGTTCTAGTGTGAGTTTCAGAGGTGTCTGCTGTCTCTCCAGTATAATGGGACTAGATGGCACTCAGCAAAAAATATTTATTTGAAAAACTCAACAGCGAGGCGCCCCTGTGGCTCGGTTGGTGGGACATGCACACTATGTGTTGAGGTTGTCAGTCCTCTGCAGCAGCTGCCGGTTCGATTCCCACCTGCGCCACATTTGCTGCATGTCATCTCCTCTCTCCGCACCTTTCCTGTCATATCTTCAGCTGTCTTATCTAAATAAAGGCAAAAAGCCCAAAAAATAATCTTAAAAAAAAAGAAAATCTCAACAGCAATCTATCTTTCCAGAAATTAAGACAGAACTACTTTTTTCTGCAGTAGAACCTACAAGAACTACTTTAGAATTTACCAGCACTACTTTCTGTCTAATGGAAAGAAAGTAGTTCCTATTAGTTTAAAATACAAAGAAAGTAGTTCATACCAGAAACTGCTCACAAGATGTGTGGATAATCTGAGTAAACAGGTCATGATTTATGAGAAGAAACACTGGGTTTGATTAAGTTCTTGGTGCTTTGAGCACCACAAGCTGAGAGCCATTCAGTCCCATTATACTGGAGAGAAGGCAGACAACTCTACAGCTGATATCTCCAAAACTCTGCAACAAAAATCTAGATGGATAAATAGCACTACACATGAGGGGAAAAATATGTGTTTTTGATTTTCAGGTGAACTGCCCCTTTTAGTCAACAACAATATTTGATGGATCTCTGTGGGGTCTGGACTTTAGAATGTGAGAGGACTTCACAATCAATGTGCATGTTTTCTGAAACTGGGACCTTATTACAGAAAAAAACTCTATGAAACCCTCTCTTATCTCAGTTTAGGATGACATTTGGGATCTTTGGTATTACTGAAACACATTTAGGAAAAATCCTATCTTATCTCAGAATATTACAGAACCGTCTTCACAAAAAAATCTAAGGTTAGAAAAGTTGGAATGGTATAGAACCTGTCCTAAATTCAAATTAACTCCCAAAAACCAGGAACACTACTAGTGTTAGGGTTGTATAGTTATGAAAATGAAGATGGACATCAAAATATTATGAGTGAAAGGCTACTGAGACCGCACAACGACACATTGAATTTCCTGGAACATATATTGATGGCTAAGTTATATATTGGCTACCGAGAAGGATTCATTTTGAATTTGATCAATGCAATGTGTTGATCAAATTATTGGGGTTTTATCTTCTACACCAACATGATTAATACCTCTGACTCACTGAAAACTAAAATTGAACTCCTGTCTTTTCTTGTCCATTAGCTAGCTAGCAAGTGAAGTGAGACAGCCGTTGTCAAGGATACAGAGAGTCCTGTGTTCATTCTTAACATAGATGCAGACATGAAAGGATGAGTGCCACTTTAAGAATTTAGTTTACAGGCCTAGTTAGGATCACCAGTAACTAACAGTTACTGGGAAAAAAATGATAAAAGAGGAAGCTAGAATTTGTCCCATCTTTGAAACTTAAGTGAAGACAAGACAAGCTGGATAAAATTAATGAACACGTCTGTGAAAAGCACTTAAAGTTGTGGTTGGTGCTGATTTAAAAAAAAACAACACCTACCTAATACAAACAAAAAATAAATTCCACTATCCTCCATGTATTCCTCCATTATCTAGAATAAGTCATAACACACTCCTGCTACTCCACCCACCCTCATCAGGTTGGATGCGGCTCGGATGCTCATGCGGGCGACAGACTCCCTCTTCCGCCTGGGGAAGCGGTGGTACCCGGAGCGCTGGCTGGTGAAGGAGCTGAGTGAGGTGACACCCGGGGTGATGGGACCACCCTGAGGGATGTGGGGCGTCCTGGGAGAGCGACTGTCCATCTCATCTGGATTACGGAAGGCTCGTCCTCGTGCCAGGGGATCCACAATCTGCCAAAAACAAAGATAAGAGTCAACCTGACATACAGAAAATATTGTTATATTATGTTACAACATGTAAGTTACACAAGGACATTAGAAAACATTAGTAGAAAATTTGATACTATTTTTCTACCAAAAATAGCAGAAATGTTTGTTTTTCAGCCTCTCCAGTTTGAAGAATAATTGCTTTACTTTATTTATTATCATATTAATCTGAATACCTTTGTGTTTTGGACAGACAGAGACATTTATAGACATCACTTTGGACTTTAAAAAACTGGGATGGACATTTTTCACAATTTCCTTATTTTACTACATTTTATAGACGTTACACACCCAGATTAAACATAACAATTAACCTCAGTCTGTAGTCATTTTCACTTTATAACTACTAATAAATAAAACACTTTGTACAGAGGCAAGTAAAAACTGACTTTGGGCAAGTAGATTTCTGACTCACTGGCCCAACTGGCAGTTGGGAAACAAAACAAAACAAAAACAAAACACTGACACTGAATCCTGTTAACAAATGAGACCATCCACTAGTTAATTTTAAGGCTGGCCACTGTGTCTGATTCTCAGTGAAATCAGATGATATAAGCCTGTCTTTACATTTTTACACAGCTAAGTTAGAAAAATGTTATTTCTGATGTTATATTTTATGGTTTGTGGCAGTGGAAAAACAACCCTGTTAGTACACAGAGGCCTCCAAAATCAACAAAATATCCTTGTAGTAGCCTTAACATCTTTAATCAGTACATCCTACATGCACTGTACTGTGACAGCTGACTTTAAAGAAGAAGCAGTACTCTCAGGTAGAGCTGCAGCTAACAGTTATTTTCAATGTCAATTTATCTTTTAATTATCTCCTCAACTAACCAATTATTTGTTTGGTCCATAAAATGTCAGAAAATGGTAAAAAATATTGATCAGTGTTTCCCAAAGCCCAAGATGATGTCTTCAAATGTCTTGCTTGAATTCTTCTCTTGAATAGAGAAGTGAAGACACCATAAGATATGTACATAATCTACCTTGGTTTCTTAAAAACTGCCCAAAACAATTAATCAATAGTCAAAATAGTTAGCATCTAACTTAATGGTTTGGGGTTTTCTATTAGTTTTTTCCTGTTTTATTTTGTAGTACTGGTCCTCCCTCATGTGTCTTGACTTCACTTCCTCCTCTGTCCTTTTCCTGCCCTTTTTGATCGTCATTAGTTCCACCTGTGTCTGATTAGCTGCTTGTCTATTTAGTCCTTGTGTTTCTCTGTTTCTCTGTCTGTTTGTTGTTCTCCTCTGGGTTGAGATTTCTAGTCCTTTCTATAATTTCCTTGCCATCTAGGACTTTTTCCTTGTTTCTGGATTTTGCCAGCTTTAGTTTTCTGTGTTTGGGACTACCCCTTTTTCCACGTAAGCCTGTTGCTCATTTACTTTTTTGCTAGTGAATCTCTTTGAACTCTTTCTGTTCAGCCTCAGTCTACATTTTTGGTTGCTGCAGCTCTATTCTCAGGTAGTGAGCAGAAAATAAAAAAACAATCACTCAGATAACTGCTCTTCTTTAAGTCTTAACGCGTTTACATGCTTGACACAAAACAATGTTGCTAGATGGAAAATGTCGAAAAAAACAGGTGAGAGTGGGCAGAGGAGGACAAAAGTAAAACAAAATGATGATGAGTAGATGTGTGGAGCTGTCTGACACAGACTGAGGACAGTGACATGATTCATCTGGGACACAGATGGTCCTCGTCTGTCACCGTACAGCACTCCACTTTATTAAAGCCAGACACGTTTTTTCCTTTCTCATCACATTCTACGTTCTTTCTTTTCACTCCTGTCCTTCCAGACAAGTCTCAAAGTGTCATGATATTAAATCACACAGGTGGAAAAACAGTTATTACTTGTTGGCTGGTTGTGACATTGAGTGAAAATGGAAATTCTCAATGAACAGACATAGTGGAGGATGCTGTGTCTCATCCTGTTTCTTTTTGCTGTCCCATGATAGGATCAGGATGTTAAGATGCTTCTAAACATATTATGTTGAATAAAACCTCAATTCGAGGTGAATGAATGGCTCGTGTGTAGGTTACTGTAACCCACACAGTGATCATATGTTTCTATGACAGTAGAATACCTTGGGCATCTTCTGTGTGGCTGGTGAGTCTGGGCCCTGGTCGATGCTGGTGGCCGTCTCAGGCTCTCTGTACTGGGCCTTCAGTTTGCCGTAGCGCTGACTGCAATGACGCAGGCTCTTCCTCTGCCATACCTGCTGCTTCGTCTCACAGTCTTCCCCCACCCCGAACCACTGGGCTGTATTCCTAGAGGTACAGAAGAAGAGAAGGGTGGCCTCAGTATCACAGAATACAAAGTCAAACAGCTGAACACATGATGGTGAGGAAAGAGAATATACATTTGAACAACGTGCAGAAGTTCTTCTACTGGCATCTGGAAAATCTAAGAAATTGCGCTCTGATCGAAGGCAAAGGGACACTTGTGAAAACACACCTACTGATACTTCTGGACACATCTCCAGTGACGGAGCTTGAAACATCAGCTCTTTCAGGTCTTTCAACACTAGAGCCTGACTGATACAGGATTTTGGGGGATTTTTTTTAAGAAGTAAAAATAATAACACAAAATAGAATAAAATATTTTGCTTCATTCAAGGGGAGCACGGTGTTCATCCCAAATCAATGGCAGGGGAAACACTATTAATGTAACTATTTTGGGGTAAATTTTTAATGTAAACATGAATATTTTTAATAATTCACCAGGTTAAAGAGTTTGTGTGTGTGTGTATATACACTCCCGGTCAAAAGTTTAAGAACACCATGATTTTTCCAGTTTTTTATTGAGAATTCTGCAGTTTAATGTCTCATTGTACTCTGAAATGAAAGCATAGAACAAATAAACAACTGAAGTTAAAAAATAAATCATGGAATCAATTTATAAACCAAAATGTATTCTAAACTTTTGACTCATCAAAGTAGCCACCTTTGGCAGATATAACAGCTGAACACACTCATGGCATTTTTTCTACAATGGAAATCAAATATTCTTCAGAAAGTTCTTCCTAACTGTTGCAGAAGTTCCCATAAATGTGTGGCACTTGTAGGTTGTTTTGCTTTCACTCTTCTGTCCAGTTCATCACAAACCAGCTCGATAGGGTTTAAGTCTGGAGACTGTGTTGTTTTCAAGCTTAATATCTTCTTCTTTTTTCCTAAGGTAGTTCTGGTACAGCTTGGACTTATGTTTTGGGTCATTATCATACTAGAGGGTACTGCATGGTGCTACAGAATGCTGTGGTAGCCGTTTTGGTTCAGGGTGCCTCTCACTCTGTACAAGTCACTGACCCTGGATCCAGCAAAACAGCCCCAGACCATCATGCCTCCTCCTCCATATTTGACATTTGATGTCACACACTGAGGAACCATCCTCTCGCCTACTCGACGGCGTACAAAAATCCTGTGTGATGAACTGAAGATTTCAAATTTTGATTCATCAGTCCATAAACTCTGCCAATGGCAGTGTTTCTTGGCCCAGGCAAGCCTCTTTTTCTTATTCTGACGTCTTAACAATGACTTTCTTGCTGCAACTCGACCTGTCGAACCTGCAACTTGAAGTCTTCTCTTCACAGTTAAAACTGAGACTTGCTTACTGTGACCACTATTCAGCTGTGTTTGAAGCTGTTGTCCTGTGAGCTGCCTATCAAACAAGCTGTTGACTCTCAGAAACTTGTCTTGTGATTCTGTTGTGGCTTTGGGTCTGTCAGATCTCTTCCTGTCAGAGTTTCCACCAGTTTCTGAGTGCCTTTTGATGGTGAAGGAAACTGTACTTACTGATACCTTGACTTTCTCCACTATTTCTCTGTAGGAAAGACCTACATTTTTAAGTGTTATGATGGTCTGTCTCTCATCCATTGTTAATGGCCTTTTCTCACCATTTTTATAGCAACACACTACTTTCTGCAGTACAATACTGTTCAAATAATGCTCATGAGGGTATGGTACCACAGTGTGTTCAAATACTACTTTTATGCAGACAGAGGAGGTTGTAAGGAATCAAGAAAAGTAGGGACACCTGTAGGAATTGATTGGTAGCACTAACTTTCAAGATCAACCTCCATTGCTACAGAACACCTTTAAGTTGTTAACCCATTTCTTGGCCTTTTTGTATAATTTTGAAATGTACATCATTTATTTTTCAGTTTTGGGTAGCCTCTGGCAGTTCACCACTTACCTTTGTACCATTTCAAGCTATTCATTGGACTTTAACTGCTTGAATTTCAATAAAAAACTGGAAAAATTGGGGTGTTCTAAAACTTCTGACCGGTAATGTGTGTGTGTAGATATATGTATATATATGTATGTATGTATATATGTATGTATGTATATATATATATATATATATATATATATATATATATATATATATATATATGTATATGTATATATATATATATATATATATATATATATATATATATATATATATATATATATATATATATATATATATATTTATGTACACACACACATTCTTTCTAGATCATTTGCATATTTGATGCAAATATGCATCAAGCATATTTGATGCAAACACCTTGAATTAGTAGTCCCCAGTATCTCTACCTTTTCCCCCACCCTCCACTTTTTTTTGTTATTAACTGATGTTTGTACTACCTACTACCTCTGTGTTTATCCTATTGCCAGTGCTAATGCAGTAAGTAATTCAAGTGAAAAGATTGAGTGAAAACTCAATAAAAACAATATGAAATTAAAAAAAAGACATATGGGCAAGAAACAAGAAACGTTCACTGTTTTGTTTTGTTTAACAATTATAAATAACTATATATGAAAAAAAAAAACACAAATACAACTATTTGAATTCTGATACACATAAAATGCAGCATTAACACAAAAAAAAAAAAAAAAAAAAAATGTCCCCATGCTCTCTCTCTTGAGCCACAGCCATCTTGATGCTCTCTCTGCCACTTCAGTGGAGCTGCAGATAGCTCTCCTCTTCTTCTCTCCCTCGATACCCAAATGGCAAAAGTTGGAGAATGGACTACAAATCCCTTGCTCTACAACCAGCTGTCACTAACAGGTCACATACTGTACTTTGAGAGCTTCTCATCTCTGCAGAGGATAGTCAGCAACAGCAGCACGACTTGGTTATAGCTGCAATGTGGTTGAGGAACTTTAACTGAGGCCCACTGACAGCTGCCAGTGAAGAAGCCAGGGTGCCTGTGGATGCTTTGGGATGCAGTGGGTTTTTTGGGTGCTTCCCAGCTGTGACAAAGGCAAAGGCCTGCTTGAAGGAGCATGAAAGCTTTGCCCACTCCTATGTTCTCATGAACAGGGATGGCCTTTGGGACACGACTGTGCCTCCATCAGTGTCGTCCTTCTCCAAGTGACTTTGAGCAGCTGAGGATGTGCTCCATGGTTCCTCTATGGACATGTGGATAAATATGCTTTCCACCATAAACATGCATGTAAGTTTGATGAGATGGGAATTTGTCTTGTCTTTTAAACTTCGTAGACTGCCTGAATACATCGGACACTGCCTGGATGAGCAATCTGACATGGTAAGGCTCAGCTTACTGCATGTAATAATGTAACTTTAATGTGTGCATATGGGTGTGCATGTGGACAACTTTGACATGAGCATTGTATATCTTTGATATGTGTATTTTTGTATATTTTGCACTGACTTTTGCAACTGCACACTTTTTGAAGTGCATTTTTGTCTTGCATTCTTTGATTGTTATGTGTATGTTACTTAATGTAAAGCCCTGTGTATAAAATGTGCTATCTAAGTAAAGTTTGACTTTGAATTGAGTTGTAAGAAAATGCCCTATAATAAAAGGCAAAGACTGAAGACAGTGGTGGTAATTTTAGTTTAGTGACAAGATGTCAAACAGGCTATAATATCCACAAAAAAACAACTGCACCTCTTCATGAGCACTGCCTTTGGAAAAAGCCACATAAACAACAAACAAAATAAAATGAATTGAGATTGTTTTAACTTATCTGATTAGATCATGTGAGTAGAAGCCTGAAAAAAATCTCTTACATTTTGATGCCAAAATTACAAGATACTGCTTGATCAACACTGAAACCGCTTAACTGAACTTCATTGTACCATATAGTGACTATTTGAAAGTCAAAAGGAATTCTGCAATATATAGCGACCACCAAACATTACACACATGTAAATAATTTAGATCAGACATCAATTGGTGATGAATACTGACAATATACAGTAATAATCAGCTGTTGTTGTGTTGTTGTCTACTCTTGTATTCACTTTGGTGCAGAGACATTTATCGGTTGGGTTTTTATTTAATGGGTTCATGGCCCTGCTGAACATTCATGTATCCATTGCAGGTCTCATTTAAAAGGTCAGACTTGACTGTGGCTCGCAACCATCTTTCTAAGCATCAATAATAAATACGACTCAAACATCAAACTCATTTTACCTGCGGATGCTTTGTGAGAGCGATGTCTGTCTGCCAAACTTCGCCCTCCTGTCTCTGGCTGAGAAGCGTCCATCTCCACCTGTGCTCTCCGACACAGAACCGGTGGCTTGACCGCTCGCATTTTTTTTCTGAGACGATCGCAGTGGCTGAAAAGAACAAAGGAGAAATAATTTTACAGTACAGTAAATATGATCAGTGCCTACACAGAGTGGAATCTCAGATATTAAATCACTGTTATCATTATAGTTGTAAAAAAGTCATATTGTAATTATTTTAACTGAATCTGCAATGTGAGCCTGTACTAATCATCATACATCACTACTTTTTTGCATGCATTTTTTTTATTTGGTCGCAGGTATTGAAAAAAACAGCTTTTGTGTCTAAACATAATAAACACTCATTTACCATTGCTCTGTGCACTTTGATGTTTTACAATTTTGTGCTGTTTTTCAGTCTGAAAGATTTTGTTTCTTTGTGGAATATCCCCCAGATGCACTTCTTCATTTACAAATAAAGCAGGTTTTTTATCATTTTTGCAATTCTGAGCCTTTCTGGTAAGGTTAGCCTTTAATTTTTCAGGAATTATACAAAAGAAATTGCAAGTTTCTTTTGCAATTTTCTCTCGGTCCTGCAGTGTCATTGCAAAAAATACATAAAAGCCTCGCAACATGCATTGTAATTTTTTTAGAAAAGCTGCTGTGAAATCAGACAATTTAGACCACAACAATCCCAAAAAAGGTCTGCGAAACCTCAGAGGGACTGTTTATTATAATGGTGTTTTCTCTTACTCACTCTCTCTCACACACACACACACACACACACACACACACACACACACACACACACACACACACACACACACACACACACACACACACAGCTCTGTGATTTGGATATTGCACTTGGCCATATTGAGTCTTGATAGTATTGCAATATTAACTGTGCAGCCCTGATTATAATAACATAAATGAAGCAGCAGCAACAAGGCAGAGAAGACGTGAGAAATGATTCTAAAACACATACAGAGCTGCATAATTAAGGTTTACAGCACTTTACTGGCTTATTGGCAGAATAAAACACAATTAATTATTGCAGGACCCTTAGGAATGTAGAGCACAGCTCAGTCAAAATTACTATTAAATCATAAGACTATTAGGAAAGTAATTAGGTAATTATTGTAATGACTGCAATACTCAGGATCAGTGACAAAACTGAATCCCAGTATTGAGATAGCTGGATTAAGTGCACATTTAATGTGGACTCAATTATGTTCAGTCAATATTGCGTATGGTCAGGTATGGCTAAAAGGGCCACTCCCTCTCCCTGCTCTCTTAAACACCTACTTGTGCATGCTGTTTATAGTGTTGTTCTGGTCGATGGGGTGCAGTGATTCCTCTGAGAGTCCATTATCTTAACCTGCACTGACTCTGCAGACGCTGAGTATAATGGTCCTGTCATTCTGAGACTTAATGGGGTTCGAAGTGAGTTGTAACTGCGCCGTATGTTCAGGTTGTGGCTCCCTTTGTCGAGATAGGGGGATGCATGGTATCTGCTTCTGCCACCATGGAGCCGTTATCAGTGAAAACAAACGGTCGCACATGTAAGTTCTATGATCCTGCACACTTTATCCAGGGTCTGTGCACTTAAAGCTCTCTATGACATTTTATAGACCAACCAACCAATCTAAATCTAAATCCAATAAAAAATTATTAGTTGCAGCTCTAGAAACACTTCTTTTCTATTATTCTTATGATTTGTAAAGATAAATCGAATAGTAATGGTGATTAACAGTTTGATTAAACACTATTCATACTACACTTAATGACACAGTTGTTGTTTTGAATGTAACATATGCAGCAGCTCCTCCTCTAATGTTTGGATGGGTAAACATTTTCATTAGGTTTAGAAACTTTTTAAAACTAAATGAGGATAAATAGGATCCAGCAGAGAAAGAAAAAACTGCTTCAAATACTTGTGGCCTTTTTTCAGGGAGAGTTCACTGAGAACAGCTCTGTCTTTTGCAGGAACACTTGATCACATTCACACAGTTAGACTCATTCACATTTGGAAACTGTCCAGTAGAACCTGTCTTATCTGCTGCTCACTGAGCGGCTCCACTGGTTAAGGGCCTTGCTCAAGGGCACCTCAGTGGTGGTGGTAAGGGAGGAGCAAGCGCTGCCCCTTACAACATCATTAAAATTTCCTCTTTTATCTCCTTTTCTGACTCAAACAGATACAGAAATACTCACTCACACTTGTATTACTGCTGCTGTTTAGAAAACTGTAATTCCCTTTTTTCGTGGATTGCCTAAAAAGTAAAAGGAGACAACTACAGCTAGTTCAGAAGGCAGCCAGAGTCTTAACTAAAACACTACTCTGGCTACCTGTATCTTTTAGAAATGATTTTAAATTCTTTTACTTGATTATAGAGCTTTTATTGACCTCACTCCTCACTACAACAGAGATCTGCTTTTATTTTATGCCAGGTCACTGAGGTCATTCACCGCTTTTCTTTGAAATGTTCCCTTTGTGTCCCATAAACATACCAGTGAGAGTCCCTTCTGTTTTTATGCCCGTAAACTAGGGCTGCACAATTACTTGAAATTTTATCAAAATTGCAATATGGCTTCCTACAATTTTCAAATAGCAGGAGGTGCAGTATTTGTTAAAGGCAAAATGTGTGTCAAAACACCTGTAGATTAATGAACATCATGAGACGGAGATGTCCCTACAAATCACATTCTACACTTAAAAAACATCTTCATTTGGTGCAGAATCCTGACACCAAAGTCATTTCATTACCTCGAATATCACAAATCTTATCACAACTGCAAAATCAGTCAAGATAATCGCTTTTTTTTTTTCAAAACCATTCAGTCCTGCCCTTAACTGTGGAACTCACTGCCTCTGGATATCACAATGTCAGGCTCTCTGTGTATTTGTAAAAAGGAAAAGTAAAGACCTGTCTTTTTTTAATCTGACATTTAATTTTTCATTGGGAGTAATGTTATAAGCTTACTTTGTTGTTTTTATTTTGGTTGGGGTTTTTCTACACATTAGTTTCAGCCTTGGTGTTTCTTTTATGTCATTTTACTGTCTCGTATTTATCATTTAAAAAAAATTATATTGTTTCATCTAGGGCTGCAGCTATCGAATATTTTAGTAATCGAGTATTCTACTGAAAATTCCATCGATTAATCGAGTAATCGGATAAAACATACTTTTGTTTAGTTAAAGAGCAATTATAAATATACATGAGAAAATAAGACATTTCACCTAATAATGAACCATTGGTTTCCTTTTTTAGACAATCAATGTCTTTATTTTTAGATGCACATTGTTTAAAAACCCTGAACTTACACCAGCTAACCAAATTCACTGCCTTCACTCAAAAAACTAAGGATCTTACCAAGAAATTTTCTTATTTCTAACCTAAAAATGTCATTACACCTGATAACACACATCACTTAAAAGGTTAGGTGTTTTTCCCACGTGTTTCAATTGAACTTTCATTTGTGTCAAGCGCATTTTAAGTTCTAGTTAAGTTTTAAGTTAAAGTCTTGATAAGATTTTGAGTTTTTGCAGTGTTCAAAATAAAATTATGATACCTGCTGTACTGGAGCACATTAGGCACCAGTGCTACTTGATGTTTTATCCATCAATGACTACTGAGCTAAAATTGACAACTACCCAGTTAGCTGTATTATGTTTTTATTTTTCACCCTCATCACTCTACAGCGCTGTGTTTTTACAGATTAAATAAAGCCTGTATGAAAGGCACGTTAGCCACGCATCGACAGTAGTCATAATTAATAGAAACCTAGTCCTCCGCAGGGCTAACGTTATGTTAGCAAGGTACAGTAACGTTAATCTCATTAATTAGCGCAACGTGTCCAGCTTGAAATGCTCCCACACTTTTGACATTTTCTGCCTTTTCTTTGTGCCTTTCTCTTCGCTTTCGTCGCCTTCTTTGTCGTTACCTCTACATCCATGGTTAAAACCGAACATATCCGCCGCCTCTTTCTTCTTCCTTTACGTGCGTGACATCAGCGCGTTGTGCCGCATTAAAAGTAGTCCGAGCGAAATACCATGCTTTGAGCTGGCAAACGATTCCTCGAGGCAGAGAAAATTCCTCGATCATTTTTTGTAATCGAGTTACTCGAATTATTCGAGGAATCGTTTCAGCCCTAGTTTCATCGTTCTAATTTTTACTCCAGCATCTATTTGTTTCCTGCCTGTGTTGTTCTAATTTTGCTATGTGAAGCACTTAGTGTTGAATAATAGAGTGAGTTAAATGTGGCCACAGTCAATAACAGCACACACAATGTAGAATACAAAACTGTCCTAACTTTGCTCTTTGTGGTTTTACAGATCATAAAAATAAAAAATGAATGTGTGATGATAAAGTTGACAAGTTGTCAGAAACATGTCCAAATTTATCTTACTAAAGGAAAGATCACAGTAGCAGTCTGAGTGTCGGGCCTGTTTCCTTTTGTTACAACAAAACTTCAGTACACGCCTCTCATAGTTCTCTCTATATTTGCATGTTTATTACACTAGTTGGTCTTCAGGAATAGTTTAGCTGCAGCATGCTCAATTTAACTCAGCCTGCCTACTATTTTCTGTGGCTGAAATGCCATGGTTTGTGTTCTGAGCACGGGGCCGACAGGGGGAAAATGTGTGGCCTTGTGCCCAAAACCTGCAAGACAGCTGTCCAAAATGCCTCCCTGCCCGAGCAAATGACAAATTCAGAGGAACAGAGGGAGAGCATGCCACCCCCATTAACATGTTTTAATCCCTTCTGAACTAAATAAAGCAAGTCTTTTTTTAAATCCCCTGAATATGCTAACACTCAGTCAAATGAGTAACAGGAATGGCATCTTCTTCCAAAGAATCCATTAACCCAAGTGAACTAAATGACTTGCATTATCCGCTGTGATTTGGGAAACATGAGGAGCTTTTTTGCTTTTTCATAACCACAACTGAGCACGTTTTTATTCAAAGTCAACCATCTGATTTCCCTGCTTTTTAGGAAAATCAATATAAACAAAACTAATCTTGTTGTTATTTTATGATTTTGGATAGTAAATATTATCAAGCTTAATAGAGGCGGTGGCCTGAGGATGTTTTTTTTTTTATTATTAAGGAGACAGTTAACCCAAAAATGCGTATTTTTTCCCTGTAGTGCTGTTCCATCTCGATTTTTTTGGTGTGGGTTTCAAAGTTTTGGAGGGAAGTTGGAGGAGTTTTGGTTCAGTCGTAGAGATGTCTGCCTTCTCTCCAATATAATTTAATGTAATGGTCTGCAGAGAACCACTCTTTGCACTCTTTTCACATGGTGAATTAAGGATTTAATTTGATCAAACTAGAGTTGGTGATTGTTGGAAGAGTGGACAGACTAACAAAGACGGAAGTGTTTTACGGGGAGTTCACAAGCCAGTTTGGTAAAAGAGAGAAACTTTAAGTCAGAAAGCTACTCGACACTTTGTGAGTTTATTTTGTTTATTGGATGCGGTGAACATATGCGGCATATGAAATGTAGTGAATTTGCTGCTCTTGCACATCTCCCAGCTGAGACTCGAGAGGACAGGAGGGGGTGACAGGGGGACGAAGATATCACGAGTCGCCAAAAGATGGGATGACGATGGTTGCTGGAAAATTTTAGCATATTGCCCAACTCTCCAATGTGCCAAAATATATTAGAAAAATTCAACATCAGTGTCTTTTTCCAGAAGTAATGACCCTGTTACTCAAGATAATCCACAGACCTTGTTGTGAGCCATTTCATGTAGGAACTACTGTCTTCCCGGTAGAGAGAAACTAGCTCCGGTAGATTCTACTGCAGAAAGAAAGTAGTTCCTACATGAAACTGCTCACAACAAGGTCTGTGGATTATCTTGAGTAACAGGGTCATGATTTCTGGAAAGATATTGGTGTTGAATTTTGAAATTCTTTTTTTTTTTTTTTTTGACATTTTGAGCACCACGAGCCGATCGCCATTTTGTAGCATTTTATTAGAGAGAAGGCAGATATCTCTCCAGCTGATATCACCAAGACTCTGCGACTCACACCAAAAAATCTAGATGGATAAACAGCACTACAGGGAAGAGGAAAAATATGTATTTTTGACTTTGGGTGAAACTGTCCCTTTAATACAAACTGCATGTGAAAGCACTTAACAACACCCCTATAACAGGAAGTGGTTAGTCAGTGTGATAATACATCTTCTAGGTCACAATCTGCCCTAAAAGGTTAAATGAGTCAAGTCGAGGCCAGTGCATTGAGCCTACCTGTTTTGCAGGGTCGTCTGACATCATTTCCTCAGGTGGAGGGATGGCTATTACGAGGCTGGGTGGCTTCTTGCTCTTTAGACGGCTATCTGATTGACCTCTGTTTGGAGGAGGCTCCTCCCCCCCCTGTGATGCCATTCCGTCAGAGTGCTGGAGATGAGAAAATATAAATAACTGAAACATTTGCATCACATAAGATTTATTGACACGATCATCATACTAAAGTACAGCACTAGTGTGAGAAAACATTTTAACCAAATTGTATTAAACAAGTTTTACATGCACTTTCAAATTCAACCTACTTTTTAGCATTTACATCACTTATCACAACACCACATGTGCTCCGCTCAGCACTACAGATGTTATGACCAAGACAGGCTTCTCCTCGACCAGTAAACCAAGTTTAGGAGCATCTATGTGGATGTGTCTGAATTTTAAATTCAAATCCACCTCCAGTCATTTTGTAAACAATATAAAATGGCCTGCAAGAAGTAATACATTGTGCCTGATGTGTTTTTTTTTTTTTTTCGCATAATAGGTTCAAATACCTTGTTATAGCTCTACACCTCACATTCAATCACTATTGAAGGTTTCATGAATATGGCCATAGTTCCCACCTTCTCCACACATCCCAACCCCCACCCTACTCCTAAGTAGCTGCACCTGGCTTCTCTGCTTTGTCAGCTAATCATGGTAACTACCTACATTTGACTTCTCCTGTGGGCAGGGCATCGACACTAATGATATGTATAGCGCCTAGGGCTGCGACTAATGATTATTTTCATAGTCAAGTAATCTGCTGATGATTTTGACGATTAATCAATTAGTTATTTTGTCTATAAAATGTCAGAAAATGGTGAAAAATGTTGATTAGTGAGTCCTAAAGCCCAAAATGATGTCCATAAATATTTTGTTTTGTCCACAACTCAAAAATATTCAGTTTACTGTGATAAAGGAGTAAAGAAGCCAGAAAATCTTCACATTTAAGAAGCTAGAATGTGAGATTTTTTTCTTATATCTAAAAATATTACTCAAACCGATTATCAACTGACTATCAAAATAGCTGATGATTGTTACACGTGGCATCCTATTCTCTCTCTCTCTGCTGCATACCTGAGTGCAATCAGCACTCAGGCAGAGAGGAGGAAGGACCATGAGTGCAGAGACAGAGAGACACACAGCACACACACAGACAGACACACAGGTGGTGAGGACAATCTTTTTCTTCCTCTTTTTTTCTCCCCATACAGGTTTTCCTACATGCACATTTAGGTGCTGGGTTTTTTTGTTTTAGTTTGTTGTGTTAGTTTGGCGATCTGGAGATTGCAGGTAGTTTAGAGTCTCGTCTCTTTTATTTGTTTCAGATTTAATTTCAGTTTTAGGCAGTTTAGGGGGAAACGCTGGAACCGATGGCCCACTATGTAGTTGGCCCAGCGTCTTCCCTCCTTTTGCTCTTTTTGGCTGAGGTCTTCAGCCCCCCTTTGTTTCCTCTTAGTTTATGTTCATAATTCTGTTTAATACTTTGGGTTCACTTAATAATAAAAAAAAAAAAAACAGCACGTACATTCAAAAATGATAAGTACTGGGTGCTGATTTGATTTTGAGTCCACACACCAGAGACTTCTCCTTATAGTGTTTTTAATAGTATATCACCACATGTGACATTTCAGGCCCCAGCCCTTCATCAAACATGAAATGTCTCACATCTGTACTGAAGTCATATTTAGATCAAAGCAAGAAATGCTCAGCTAAGGAATTTACTGTTTATTTCACTCGTGATATGTTTTGTAACACATGAAAAACACCAAACAGACATGTTAACAAGGTTAAAAACATTTTCACTGGAGGGGGTCTTTAACCTGAGTGTATGAGTGAGCTAATACCCAACATAAGTAGTGTTTGAGCTTGTCCCTACTGAAAGCAGCTGAGCTGCAAGATGAAATTAGTGGAAGATATGCAGAAGTTATTATTCACATGCATTAAGCTACAAACTCAATATTCTGTAATGAAATTACATGTAATATCTTGTAAAATAGGGTTTTAACAGGATTACTGTTAATTTTGTTGAGAATAAATATGACAAAATGTATTCATAAACAATGAACCACTTTACCAAAGACAAAATTGTTGTTAGCAAACAAAATCTGTGACTAATGTCTATAATTATGATGATGATAGTGGATGACATATTTCTGTAAATAAATCTGAGCTCACTGGCACTGCTTAAACATGTAGCCTATCTTTACTAGTGAATGCATGTTGGTATTGTATAGGCTAACTAATGTCTATATGTGACTTGGATCACTGGGTCAGGGGGAAAGTATCTAACCAGGGTCAATTTTCATCACACAAGAAACAAAAGCTAAAAAATAGCACAAAATGCTTTAAAAAATGTAAATGTTTCTCCAGTTTAGTTTTGTGTTGTCTCTTGTGGTTAATTAGTGCATTACAGACGACACAGCCCTTTCCTCCATCGGCCCAACAGTAACTCAGAAAGGAAACTATTACAGTCTGTCCAAACAAACAGTCTCTTCAGTTGTTTCTGGCTCTCCTCCAGTTCAATCTGCTAAAAAAAGTCATTGCCAACTTTCCCGTCTTTCTGATTATCTTCATAGGCAATTTCTTAAGTGATTTTAAAAGGTTCTGTGTTCACTTCCAGGAGAAGAAAAATGAAGGATAAAGGAAATGAAGGATAACTTTGTATTGCTACAGTGCTTAGGTCACTGATTTAATTTAATGTAATTATAAGAGAAGAGGCAGGAGGAAAGGAAGGGGACGTGTCTTCTGGAGTGCTTCACTCTGATGTGTGTCAAGATATGATTAAACAGAGGTACACAAATTCTTAAATAATTTCCAACAACCTTGTGATAATGAGGTATAAGTGGTAAAACAATAACACAAGAATCATGTGTTACATGCAGTTCATTTTTTAATGCACTGAATTAACTACATTTAATACTTAATACTTTAATAATAATTTAAACTAAAGTTGTCTTTTATTGATTTAGACTAAATTTGAGACCTGGAATGGGAAATATAAATACGTGTATGACATTTGTAATCTTACATTCAAATCGAGCTGATGCTTATCATGACACAGTACATTTTCTGGAAATGTATTCAGGAAACAATAGTGACAAAATAATCAGATGGACACATTCCTTTGGTTAATCCAAAGAATTAAGCACCTATGATGATTAATCCATGAATCTATTATTGAATGAACTGCAAACTATTCTGATAATCAGTTAATAGGTTTGAGTAATTCTTTCTGATTTCAGCCTCTCAAATGTTAATATTTTCTGATTTCTGACAGTAAACTGAATATCTTTGAGTTGTGGACAAAACAAGACATCTGAGGACGTCATTCTACACTTTGGAAAACACTGATCAACATTTTTTTTTAACATTTTATGGACCAAACGTATAATTGATTAATGGACAAAAATGATGGATAAATTGATCAGTAATGAAAATAATAGTCACAGGAAGGACTTGAAAAATAGATCCAAACATTCAAAGTCTGTGTCCCCCCACATTTGGACAAGATGGTGACAGGATCAATTAATCCAGAAAATGATCAACAGATTAATTGAAAATGACAACAATCATTAGTTGCAGCCCTACTAACAAGTCGAGGTACATTATCACATTATGTAATTATAATGCCAAAAAGAAGTCCTGCTTATTGATTGACAGAACTGCCCACAGATATTAAAGAGGTAGATGACAAATTCAATGATAAACACACACACACACACACACACACACACACACACATCATACAGTATTGATAAGTCAACAAGAGACTTTAAAATGAACAAATTAAATTTGAAATCTAAAATAAATTCATGGGAACTGGTTAGCCAACTAAATAAATCAGAAATTGATTCTGCAGCACCTAATGTATGAAGTTGAACCACTAATGAAAAACCAACTGATACACCAGCTGTTATACTGTTGGGAGTGACACCCGATGACATCAGATGACAGCGATCAATATTCCTCTCAAATTATCATGCATCCTCCAGGTGGTTAATAATCAATATTCTTTTCCACAGCTTGAACTGGAAAGAGCCTTGCACTCTTTTCTATTGATTGCATATGATAATGGTGACTAGTTAAAGCTTTTTCTACTTCTACATTCATCAGAATATGAGCTCCTCTGGGTGAGTTCATCAGCTTATGACTGAAGTAGAGAAGCAATGGTATGAGCAATTATAGTGACCAAAATGATTATCATTGTATTATTAAAATGTCCTCAAAAACATTCACAAGGTGCTGATGCACACACTGAAATCATTTCAAGGTTTTCACTGAAGCAGAGCAGCATGTGTAGCACTTTGTTGTAATTATAGAATGAATGTTGTTACAATGCAAAAGAAACAGAAATGTCTCTGTTACAAAGACTGTTTATTCTGTATCAGAACTTATCTTTCACTACAGATAAACATAATTACATTACTAGACACACTACATGAAATTACATTATACACTGTATCTGAGTGACTGTCTGTGCTGTATTTTGTTTGACTAACTTTTTATGTTATAATGTACAGTATACATTGGTATGAGTTATATATTGTATTTTTTTATGCACATGTCAGATCCCAGTCAGAACAGTGGCAGCACTTGCTGCGGCTAACAGGGATCCTAATAAACTGAACTAAACCTCTCAATGGTTTGAAAGTACATCATGTCCTTTGTGATGTCAGTGTTTTTACTGGTGCAAAACAAACCCACGTTGCTGCTGCATCTGCCAGACTGTTGCTAAACTTGAGTTGATGCTGGACATTATTTACTGTGAATCTTTCAAAGTGTGGCAATCAAACATGGCTATCAGGATAACTAAAATTTGAAACATAATACTAATCATCAGAAATTTTATCACAGTTTATCGTGAAACTGATTATTGTTACATTCCTAGTCTGAAACACATTTTAAGGCCAACTATTTAAATGCTCATCTAATCAATGATCACAGTCAGTGTTGGCAAACAACACATTACATTTATGTGAGTATACCCTGCACACTTTAGACTACTCATATAACACATCTACAGTTCAGTTGATGTAACAAGACTCATGGCAGCCTCTTGTCTGCTCAGTAAATGAATAATATTGTCAAACTTACTTATCTCTGTCTTTACCAATCACAGTCAGCAGCAAACAACCAGCCGGTCTATTCCTGGAGCTCAGAGTGTCTCGTAGCATTACACTGAATATTTCCAGTGAAATCAAAGGTACTGCAGACATAAACCTATAATGTCACAAGCCTCGGCCAACACATCCATTATGTCATTATGGCCGTGAAAGCCTTGAAGTTGTCCTGGAGTTGAGGTTTAGAAAATCAATGCGAGACCCTGGGTGTCTGCAGCAGGAATGGCAGCAGCAGAGAAATCTGACACCGGCTCAGTCAATAGCCTAGTTTCCACTACAGAGCCACGGCACAGTTAGACAAGGCTCGACATATTGTTCGTGCCTCAAACCCTCAAAAACAGCATTTCTACAATACCTTTAAGTTAATAGGGGTGTACATTTCAACTCTGCCAACAGTGTTTTCAATTATGTGTGATAAATATTTCAAGGTTGGGGAGAAAGCCTGATTCAGTCCTCTGAGACAGACAGGAGGCCGATGGCAATCCAGCCTGTGGTTTAGTGGAATCATGGGCAGGGACTGGAACCAATCCACTTAGATAATGAAATAGCTAGGAATTTAGCTAATGGACAGAGTGCTTGAGTGACGGAGCGGCCGCTGCTGACATAGTCATCAATGCAGACAAGCAGTTGTTAGGATCCACACAGGAAAAGTAATGGGAATGGACTATAAATTGTATTCTCCAGAGGAGAGATAGGAGAGCTAGAAACCTAGACAGCAGGGTGCAAAATTAGCGCTATTGTCCACTGGCCAAATGGTTGGTGAATGCTCAAATTTTACCAGGCGCTCAATAGATTATTTTGTATTTTTGGCTGGTGAGTGAAGCAAATCTACCAGCCACTTTCATATTTTACCAGAATTTGGCTGGTGACTGGTGCTAATTTTGGTCCTCGCTACAAAGCATGAGGCTACTAACCAGGGACAAGGAAAAAGATATCCTTTATTTATTAAGATCTTACCAGCACATGCAAATATATTAATACTCAGCCATCTTGAAGTTATACATTGTGAAACAATATGATAGCAACCTAAGTGTTCCCACTTTCATTTTTCTCCAGCCTTAATTTCACATTAACATTTAGCAAGCAGTGCCTAATTAACTTAACTTCTCAACCTAAACATTCTGCACCCTGTCTTATCTGCAGGGAGAAAGCTGCCACTCTGCTGGAAGACAATCAGGAGAGGCTTTTCTCTAATAACATGCACGAGGGAGACGAGAGAGAAAGACGAGTTGCTCAGCCTTTAAGTGTATACTGCCTAAATGTATTGTTGAACAAAAACAAACAAAAACACTAGAAACAGGAAATGGGGTTCAAGACCTCTGATATAGAACATGGAGATGAATTTACAGTAAGCTAGTTGTTGTTGAACTAATTTAATTCTGATTTGCACAATGACCACAGTAGTAGGACTGGATATCGTTTAAAAAATTCCGATTTTCAGTCCTTCTAAGAACTATAATTGACAGAATTCGCAAACATTTTGCAACTATTCTTGTAAAAATTAAATTGGATGTTCATCATAAAACACTGACTATTAAATATTCATTATATGCTATTTTACATTTTCTCTAAAGTCCTCCAGGTCACAGCCAGGCCTTGTTATATTTTTATATTAAGATTATGAATAGGGGCAATGTGATCTTGTGATATCATGGACTCTCGTGGAATTTTGAGGATGCAATTTCACGTGATCTCATGTGGAAGCAGATGTAAACAAACCGGAGACGGACGCTGTGCAACAGTTTGCTGCAGTAAAACTTTGCTGTGAGAAAAACAGACGCAGAAGTCAAATGAGTCTGGATGAGCAAATGTTTGAGGAGACGCATCAACACAGGTTGTTTATTCTTCAGCCAGAACAGGCAGTGAGATTTTAACTGTCCCTCTGTGAACAGCAGTCTGCTGCTGGCTAACATTAGCCTGAAGACACTGAAAACCGTCCAGTTCTGGTCTCTGGCTGGTTGATCGGTGCATCTCTAGTTTTTTATCAGGTAGAATAAATCACCACTAAAAGGCCCATCACTCATCTCTTTTTGGAAATTCTTTATTGTCAAATTAACTGACTAATGAACTTAATTTATGTGCTAAATCAACTTTGTGCAAGCTTTGACAGATAAATGAGATATTTTACTGCATTTAGTAACGCCAACTGCATTTTAGTTGTAAATACTTCGGTAATATTTTAAAGAGTTCATCATCAAGCTTCTGCAGAAGCCTGATAATATCCTGATCATTTGAATCAGGTGTGTTGGAGCAGGGAAACATCTAAAACTTGCAGGGCAGTGGGTCCTGAGGACCAGGACTGGGAAACGCTGCCCTAAACAGCTGGAACCTCTCCCATCATACACTCAATGAAATGTTGGAATGATTCATAAACATGAACTGCTCCTGCCAGGGACAGAATGAACAGCATTTTAAAAATCTTTTAGAATGAAATGCATCACAGTTATTATCATTTCTGCAAAAATGTTGCTTCTCTTCAGCTAACAGTTGTGTCGTGCTGTCACACGAAGATCAACTTTTTCTCCATTATCAGCAGCTTCACTGATCCCATCATGCAACACTGTCATATCTGTCTCTCCTTCCTGGGCCAGTAAATAAATATATTTTTTATTTTAAAGAGTTGGAGGGCCACCTGGCACCGCAAGTTGAGTATCACTGCCTTCAAGGTATGGAGTTTTAATATGCAGCCCTATCACCAACATAGGCAGAAAAATGAGAGACATATCTACTGGTGTTAAGCAGCAGGCCTGCTTTGTCACACTGTTGATACCATCTGCAAGAAAAATATCTTAAGAATGAGCTGAGTTATTTTCACTGACTCCATGACCATGATTTTCCCCAGCTGTGTCTGGAAACAGCAGTATGTTGGTAAGCAGCAGTAGCAGCAGCACCATATGGGCATGTTTACTAAATAAAATCATTTCCTTCTAATCATTTACAATCCATGCACTCTCTCATGTACTAACCACATCTAACTAATGTAACAAATGGGTTTTGAGTGAATTACACTGAGTAGGTCATGAGTTGTGTCTCTTATAACCATGACAAAAGATAAAAGATTAAAGTTAGATCAAGTCAAGTCTAAGCTTGCTAAGAAGACAGAGGCAAACTATAAAAAAGGGTGAGTGTGGGAAAGACCATTCAACAGATTGCTGCTCCTCAGATGCGTGGGGTGAACCTGTTCACTCACTGTGGTCACAGATCTCAAAGAGTCACATGTCAGAGCAAGAAAAATGACATCACCCACAGCTAATGTCATCACATGACATGGAAAGTACCATTTCCAACAAATGCTGCTGCATGTCTGTTGCCTCTTTGGTGTGTAATTATTCACTGGCTCATCTAAACAGTTCATCACTTGACCATTAATCAGAGGGACAGTACTGTATGTGTGTTAGCTACCAGCACCCCTTTGTGTTTGGTGAGATCACGTGTTCCTCTGAGAGTGTGTCACCATGGTTCAGTCTCTGTCCCCCTGAGAGAGGCCTGCCTGAGAATGTGTCAGCATGTTTGTTTGTGTGGATTCCCATTTGCTCCCATGATGCTGAGGGCAGTGTTCACCCCTGTAAACCTGCGGACAGGCTGGTCTGTGCTAAGTCACTCAGAGCTGTATATTCTTGAATACATGTAACGCGTTCCAAATGCAGGACAAATAGTCTCTGTCTTACAAACCCCATACATAACCCACATGTAGGGGTGTGGGGAGGAGATCGTGTTTCATTTTCTGCACAGCAGTTGACCTGCTCCACTCGAGCCAAGCTCACTTACTGTGAATTATGTTCAGAGTAGGAAGCACTTGACAAACATGGGTGCTTTTTAGAGCTGTGGAGAATAAGCAATTGTTTAATTAAACACCAACTTTTTTGATAATCGATTAATCACTTTGAGCCTTTTTTTTTTTTTAGATTTAAAAAGTCAGAATTCTCTGATTTCAGGTTCTTAAATGTGAATATTTTCTGGCTTCTTTACTCCATTATGACAGTTAAATTAATATCTCTGGGAAATTTGAGGACACCAGCTTAGACTTTGATCAACATTTTTCACTATTTTCTGACGTTATGGACCAAACAATTAATCGACTAATCAAGAATATAATGGACAGATTAATTAATAACGAAAATAACTGTCAGTCACAGCCCTAGTGCTTTTCCAGGCTTGGCTACATACTGTAAGCTCATTAACATGAACTCAAGTGTGGTTGTATTATTAAACAATGAACAAAATCTGAAAGTCATGACAGTGTAAAACCATGCTGACTGTAAAACACCACATTCTAACATTTTCTATTGGATTTCATTGGGATTTGAACTATTATTATCCTGGGAGCTTTAGATAGAGCTAAAGCCTCATACAAAAACATGAAGACATGGGAAAAAATGGAGACCTCATCTATGCCTACTTCCAAAGCAACCGAACTCTTTCACTCGCTGTTTATTTTTGGCATTCTCCTCACATCTGAGCCAAGGGAACTGTTGAGAAACTACGCTACACACCTCCACAGCAACACAAAGCTTGTTGTTACTGTGTGTAGAAAAGAGTGAGTCTCACCAAACTGAAGCCAAGCCAAGCCCAGCCATTTTTCTACTTGTCCATTTGTAGAGGTTGAGAAATTAAATCTACTTCAGTGGTGAAAAGTGAAGCGTTACCATGGTGCCCTGTCACCTACCAGACAACACTGATACAACTGAGTACAGTGAATAAAAGCTCAGGAGAAAGATGTGGTTTTTCTTCTGGGGAAATTTGAGTGATGTGTTAGTGTCATAATGCTACTTTTAGAGAAGCTACCCAGAGTTCGACATAAAAAGTTACCCTGTGGCCACTAAATATTCCATGTGGGCGGCCACCTGCGGCCACCGAGTTTTATTCCACGCTGTGAGCCTTCACCAGCATAATGTTCTGCAAACATCCTGGTTACTTCACACCTTCTATTTCAACAGTCCATGAAAAGAGCAAACCGTACTAGTCATGGGCTAGCTACCTGTGTGTCAGAGCAACTAAAGTCTGGGTTTACTAAGCCAACCCAAACTGCTATAACACGCTCCATACAGAAGAACTAGGAGCACAAAAGGTGGACTGTGAAAAAATAAAACAGCAACGGAAATTTATGAGTGAATGAAAGCAGGAGTCTAGAATCTGACACATCTGAGGACATAATGTACTGCCATGTGTGCCATGAGGTTCCTCAACTAGTGAAGAAGTTGAGCTTGGTTTACTGCAGAAACACCTACCTTCAGGAAAAGCGGAAAAGCGGGCAACACAGTCAAGGAATGCTGACTAGGCTTGGGTGGAATAATGGTAATACAGTAAACCAGGGGAGTAAGAAATCTGAACGATATGATTTTCAATACCGCTGATTGACACATTCCTCTTTCTATCAAACTGACAAGGAGATGCTATAATGTAGCGTGCAGCTGACGGGTCAGTTTCTACACAGCATTGCACCTGAGAAAAGACAAATGCCTCTGCCCCAGTTGGGAGTATTTTGAATTTAATCCCAATGACTGATATGTCAGAGTAGAATACTGTAGTGAGTGTGTAATTTTAGCAAGCGTGAAAGTGGCAGACTAATCACTGTTACTGTGGTGGCAAAGAGTGGCGGTAAATGTGTGCTGAGAGGAGGAAAAGACGAGCAGCGAAGTTGTTGGCATGGCAGTAAATGTACCGTTTAGGTCCTGAGCTTCTGAGTGTGTGTGTTGTTTCCCAGCTGTAGGTATAGTGTTACTATGACGATCAGCTCCGCCTGTGTTAAGGGAGAACCACAGTATAATGGAGTGCAGTCAACTTAAGCTGTTAAACAAGTTTAACACAAAATACCATTTACCCGTGTAAAATGTCAGGAAGGTATGAATGTATGAAAAATAGATACTGCCCTAGCCTAAAGGTTGTGTCAAGTTGTGTAAATTGTCTCTTATGTTCCGTTTTTCCATAACATTACATTAAAGTAGGGATGCAGTGATCGACTGGCCGAAGACCGGAACTGGACAGTTTTCAGCGTGACCGGCCCTGATGAGTGACTGGCCGGTCAGCGTCACATATCCGATTTTGTATCCGTCATTGTCACACACATCTTCTCAACAATGGTCAAGTCATGTCACACAACAGACAAAGTGACAGATTCCAAGAACAGGATAAAGAGAAGACAGGCAGTCTACAATGAGACAGAGCAGCTGACAATGTCACAGAACAGCCGTAAACTATGTAGCTCTTCATGTTAATGTTAGCCAGCAGCAGACTGCTGTTCACAGAGGGACAGTTAAAATCTCACCTCCTGTTCTGACTGAAGAATAAACAACCTGTGCTGATGCGTCTCCTCAAACATTTTCTCATCCAGACTCATTTGACTTCTGCGTCTGTGTTTACATTTGCTTCCACATGAGATCACGTGAAATCATGTCCTGCGAAATCCCCCTATTCATAATCGAAATAAAAAAACATAATAAGGCCTGGCTGTAACCTGGAGGACTTTAGAGAAAATGTAAAATAGTATTTAATGAATATTTAAAAGTCAGTGTTTTGTGATGAACATCCAATTTAATTTTTATAAGAAAAGTTGCAAAAATGTTTGTGAACGCTGTCAATTATAGTTCTTAGAAAGACTGAAAATCGGAAGCGGCCAAAATCGGAATTGGCAAAAAATTCAGAAATCAGAATTGGCCAAGAAAATTCTAATTGGTGCATCTCTACATTAAAGTTGCCAAAAATGTAATTTAGTCACCAAATTTAGGGGTTTAATGGTCCATGGGGCCAGTGCTTACAAATATTAGCATCTATTCCTGCTGCTGATTGAATACAGACGACTAGCCAACAGTGGCTGTACAGCTGTGCAGACTGCAACAAATATTCAAAGTCAATACTTCGACCTGCTGAGCAAGGATTTCATTTCATTTCATCAAACTGTATCCCACTTAAGGCTTCAGCCTTGTTATTTATTGGTTGGCAAGTCCTTTGAATGCATTCAGTGGCTGTGTCCGGTCTTCTCTATTCATCATTTCATTCACATGGAAAGTTTTACATAACTTAAGAGACAAAAATTACATCTTTCCTTTTCCTGTCTTTTAAAATCTTACATTATTCGGCATCTCAAATGTTGTATTTGGAGTTCAATGATAATAACACATCAGTACAGTGAAAAAGAAGCTTAAGGTTGATAAGTCTGTTAAAGCAAACCCTTTACATGAATGTCACAATAACTGCTGGAAGACAACTTCTTCTGAATTCTTCTGAATGTGGTGAGCTTTCATCATTAAATATAATAAAAGCAGCAACCTTAGGTTAGGTCATGATCATTTAATATGTCACATGGTCAGTGGTGTGACTGTGTGATAATCAAGGAAATGCTGCACAACAACATCCTTCCTTTCCTTCCTCCTTCCTTCCTTTTGTCGCAAAGACTTGAGACTTCACTTTGTCCAACCACTGTAATCATCAACATTTACCTCAACGTAACTGTGTCCTGTATTCTGGTACAATTCAACAGTGAATGAGTCAGTTTGAGATAAGCATTATGAACAAGTCTATCATCTTGATGTGCACGTACAAAGTGTAAATAGCTGTTGTGGCCAGAGATGTTGTTGGACTTACTCTGAAACTCTTTGAAGCTAAATGAAGAACTGACCTTCAGATAACTGCCTCATCACTTCTTCTTAACATCCACCATGTTTCACATGCATCTTCCCTCATAGATCCTGACAAGGACATATACAAAAATACAAATGTTACTATTAGTTTACCATGCGTTTAGTTTAGTCAAAGTATTTAAATACCATAAACTTGAAACTGCATTAATTCATGTTAAGCTTTTTTAATCAGATGACTGCTGCTTAATTTGCAAGATGGGCACAGCAACCCTGAAACGATCCATTAAAGATGACTTCACACATGCAATTACTCAGAGGCGAGCAAAACAAGTGTGATTAAAATTATGAAGCATCTGTGCAACGAGGAGTGAGAGATGAATAATAGTAGGAGTTGTAATTATTATTTAATTATTATTAGAAGGACAGCATTGAAGACAGTACAAGTGATGATGTTGGGAAAGCGTTCACATCTTCACAGAAACTCGTCTCACACAGTCAGTGTGTGGACAACTATGTCAAGTGCAAATCTGTACGTGGGACTTGCACACACTGACTGTGAGGTACAATAGTAACATGAGGAGAAATCATTGACAATGCCAGTTAAAAGGATTGCTTCCCTAAAGCAAACCTCAAAAAATCGCAAAATCTCAAACTATTTCAAACTTCAAAGTATACGTTAAAGGTTACTTGATGGCTTTTCACAGTGCACTTTGCTCCAGGCTAAGAGAGCTGCTAGCCAGAGGCCAAGTGCTCTCTCCAACTGAGTTTGTGGGATTATCCTCTAAAAAAGTGACTAAACATAGAGCTAAAAGAAATGAAAAGACATTCTAAAATGTTCACATCGGTTGTTGTACCACAGACATGTAACCCAGGGCTAGTGTAAGTGCAGTGTGAATCATATAGTCCTAGGCTTACCTTAACCCTGGCTTAATTATATGTTTGTGAAAAGGGGACTAAATTATCCTGGTGCTGACTCTTAGCCCAGGATTAAGGATCACCCTGGACTATGAATATGCAGTGTGAAAAACCATTTAGAAATGTTTGGTGACATTTTTATTGGATGTTGATTCATCTGATTAGACACCTGACAGAAAACGACATGTTTCAGTCAATAATTGCTGGAAACATCTAACATTTATTGGGCCGCAAATGTATTCTGCAATCAGACATTTTTCCTATTTGAAGATAAAAATTGATAATACACTTTGTTTTTGCTGTGCTATGGAGATGTTCAGACATCAAATGCATTAAAACTAAAGTAACAGGCCTGTTATGAAAATGTAAGGGATAGAAAATCCAGATATTTGTGTTACAATGTTGGGAGTAAAAGTAAAAAGCTGTAAGAAAAATAAATACTCAAAAGTACAGATACCTGAAGAATCTACTTACATACAGCAATTAAGTATTTGTACTTAGTTACTTCCCACCTCTGAAATGAAGCACTGTGGTTTGACCGAGATGCCCCGGCCTAAAAATCATGTTCTCCAGATATAAGGGAATATGCTGGTACAGACGCCAGCAGAAATCACATCATCATTTTTACATTATTTTCAGTGATAATGAAAAGCAAAAATGAATTAAAAACTACATTTTTTGACACTTTCTTCAACAGAGGATGAATTATACTATCTTGTTGACTCACTGATCCATCTTCTGGCACCACAACCAGTCCAAAATTTCCACTTCCTAATATAAAACTAAATCATTGAACATTGCTCGAGGTTTCACCCAAAATGCTACAACATTAGGTGGTCAAAATTGTTGAACTGCAACTACCAATTATTTGCTGATTGATCTGTCCACTATTTTCTCAATTAGTTGTTTGGTCTATAAAATGTCTCAAAATCGTGAAAAACATCAATCAGTGCTTCCCAAAGCCCAACATGATGTCATCAAATGTCTCATTTTGCCCACAACCCAAAAATATTCAGTTAATTGTCATAAAGGAGTTAAGACATGAGAATTTACACTTAGATTTTTTTCTTAAATAAAAAACAAAATAAATCATCAAAACAGTTATGTGATCATTTTAATAACCAATTAAGTATCAGGCTTGGGCAGTATCTATTTTTTAATACCTTCATACCTCCCAGGGCATACAGTATATGACAGTATTTTTGTGAAAAAACAAATCATTTAAAGCTGGTGACAGAAGTCATTGTAATGTACATGACATTTTCTACATTACAATACCGTGTCTAATATACAACTAGACTTCTTAGACAAGTCTTGCTGAGTTTAAATGCTAATGGTTAAATGTTTAAGTGTTAGTTATTAGAGTTATTATTATTAAATACTTATGACCAATAGAATGATGAATACATAGGAAAAAAGCACTCTTATTCTATACATTCTTGTTCCTGATGACACTTGTTGCCAACGCACCATTTGGCTGAATGGAGGTGATTCACAGAGGTATCATGTGGCTAATTAAAGGGATAGTTCACCCCAAATGTAAAGCCCCAGCATGCCAAGTTGACTTAAAAATTGTTATTTACACCATGTTTTTTCAACCTGAATCTTCACTACAGATCCTTAACTTGGACCCACGTTCAAGTGCACATGCACACAGTCTGAACCTAGTGTGTGTGGTGTAACAGTGTGCAAATGGCATGCCGGAACTTTAGGAGACTTGATTTATTCAAGACAAGCAGTGTGAAGACAATTTATGTTTTTGTTTCCAGTTATTTTTTACATTTGAAAACCGGCCACCATTCACTTCCATTGTTTTGGAGATACAGCAACACTGTTTTCCTGTGAAACTCCAGCAGTGTTTTGTGGACTAACAACATAAACCCGGCCTTCAGTCAGCATGAGGGGGAACAGATAATGACTGAATTTTCATTTTTGGGTGAACTATGCCTTTAACTGCTTCTGTAGTTGGAAGATTCATTCATTTATGTCAAAATAAAGTTACGGCAATACTTTCATGATTCCATATGTAGTAATTTTTAATTAATTTGCAATGAGACCATGACTATTGGGCAGAAGTAACCAGCCCGTACTTTTTATAGCTTTATTTTCCATCAGTAATAAAACAGTTGTAACTTCTATGTTTCAGATAACTTTAATGATTACAGTATTGAAAATCATACTTTTGGGATTTCTGAATACCCTGCTATACTCTAATACCTAACCTAACTGTAGTCCTATATGTGAACAGTGCATGGCTGCAATAAACTGACTAGAAATCCGCTACATGAACTGTGGGGTTTGAACTACAAAACTCAATTAAGAAAAAAAAAGCCCCAACTTTTCTTCTTTTCAAATTTTAATCCAAGAAAACAACAATCCAGAGTGCCTCCTTGGATTCATACAAAAGTATATGCCGCATATGAAAACGAATTTTCCATGTTCCACAAACTGAGCTGTTGGACGAGTCCTGTGCTGTAAATGGAAGAGCAAGGAGGACTGAGTGTGAAAGGGCTCTACAGTACATGGGCCAGCAGCCAGCTGGCAGAATGCCTTGAGAGTAAAGAGGAGTGCTCTGCCTTAACAAGACAAGCAAAGCCTTTGATGGCAGCGATGAAACGACAGCGTCCTGATGAACTTCATACAAGGTGTGCAACATGTTTGCTTTGCTCTCTCCGCACTGTAAGTGTGTAAAGTACAAACCGGTCATGACTGAGCAGATAGTCATGATGAGGCGTAGGAGAGTGTGAGAGTTTCAGTAGTGTCTGTGTGCTTCTAAACAGTCTGAGTAACAATCGAAAACTGCCCCCTCAATCTTCACTCTCAACCACAATATCTCTTGATGATGACTCTCTAAACAAAACCTCGGGTCTTTACATATTCCATTACCCAAGTGTGGCTGATAATAGCACTTTGGACCCTCAAACAAATCGATAGTTCCATTTTAAAGCTATTAGAAGACAGTATTTCACGTTCACGATCAAGGCATTTTGTTTGAAAAGAACCTTGGCTCAACCTAACCATTCCTGAGACAGTTTAAAACATTGCGCCATTTTCCAATAATCTGCATGCTCAAACCTGCATAACAGCAAGCAACTATGCAATTCCTCAGTCTTGCTCCCAGTCCAAGAGTTCCTCACAATCCTAAAGATGTGACCTACATAACTCATTTAAATGTGAGGACACATAAAACAAGGTACAGCTAACCCTCATGTTTTTCTCTTCGTCACTGTTGCACAAGTGTGTGTATACGTGTGTGTATGTTGCAATGTGTTACCCAAAACAGTGAACTTGTGAGGGTTTAGTCAGAGAAACTCTCATCAACTGGGCCAGCCTGGCTGTTCAAACTGAGAAAGACAAAGTAGTGTTCTCTCGCTCCCAGCCACAAATTAGCTGCAGTGCCAGACAGAAGGCGAGTAAAGACACTTTGTCCCCTCCTGGATCTCCCAGGAAACATAGAGGAAACTGAGCCATTTCTGTGCTGCAATAAATGTAAATGGTCTGTACAACCTACTTTCTGCACCACTGAGCGTTTCATAGCAAAACCAAAATCCTTTTAAGGTTTATGAATCTTTGGGTTTCAATCCAAATATTTCACATATTTTGAGATAATGTTTCATGGGCTTTGAACGAAGGGTAGCATGGGAGTGAAGGGAAGAAAAAAATTCCAAAAGCCCGGCCAGCAGCTTGATATTCCTGTTCCTGAGCTGGGTTGTTTTTATATAAGGTCACAAAAAAAAGTTTTCTGGGTGTGTTTTGGCATTGCAACTGAAAACAGATAAGACCATGGAAGGAAATTCCCTGGGGGAAACTGCTGATAGGATCTGATTGTGATATTGTGACTGGAAAACAAGCCTATGGTTTTCAAAACTCAAAATTAAAAGAGCCGCAATGTTTGGGACAGGCTAGTTTATTCAGGCTCCACATCCATGTTAGATCAAGGTTAGATCAGGATTAAGGCAAGTGCTGTTGGAAAAATAGCATAAATAGAAGAGTAACACTGGGGTAAATTGAGGTTGCCAAACTGTGGTACAGTGGTACAACTGTGGTAACAACGAAGACACTGAAAGCTCTGTGCAGATGCATCCTCTGTTACTGCACTCTGACTTCTATCAAAAGAGGCAACAATCAATCTATTAAACTACTTCACAGGTTCCTGAAAATCCAGTAAGGGCCCTGAAGATCAACAAGCCCCATTTTTAACTTACCGGAGAAATCAACCGTTTAAAACCCAGGTATGTTCAAATCGTACCAGCCACTCAGTTGGTCACCATCGTATTTTTAGCTGGTGAGTGACAAATCTACCAGCCACTTGCATATTTTAACCAGCATTTGGCTGGTGACTGCCTGATGCTAATTCTGTGCTGTGCATCAATACAGAGGCTGCTTGCTGATTCTGATGACGTGTATGACCTTTAGGCTATGCTCATGTCTCCTTATTGTCACAGAATGCAAACTTTATGTCTGATCTGCCCCTGGGTCACAGTTTTCCTTGACACAGTCCATTAACTCAATGACAGGTGTGCCGGCGGTGCAGGCGAAATGCCTGTTCAACCATGCAGATGCAGCTGTTGCATAGTTGCTCGTTGTACTGCATACATGCTATACAAAGTCTTTCCTTTTTCTGGATTGCCTTCACAGCTGCATAAAGTATGACGCGCTAAAATTGACTACAATGGAAAACACCATGCAACAACACACCATTATTCACTGCTTCCTCCTTTACACAGATGGGTGTAGATACAGTAGATCATACAGGGGGTTAGCATGGAGGATGAGCTCATACAGTAATTAATTAATTTTAGGATGACACTGAAGTGAAAGTAACACAACGACTACTGCTGCTTCAAGTTAAATATTTAGACTGATACCTTGCTATTAGGTAAATTATCATTTATCATTAAAAATAACATGAGGGGGCTAATACTACAAAATGTGTAGTGCCAACAGGGCTTCTGAAAGACTGTATGAGATATAATTAGTATAAAGTAAGATAAAACATGTCACTATCAGCGATTCAGTTCACTTGGACTTGGAGTATTAGCATTATTATGTTAGGGCCTGACTCATCTCTTAAAACAATTACCAAAAAAAGAACTGTATTGTTGAAACTGGTCAGTATACAGTAATAATGTCTCTGCACATAGTCTTAAAGGGATAGTATTTTAAGTGGGGTTGTATGAGATGCTTATAAATAGTCAGGGCATTACCTACAATAGATGACAGCTGACACACCCACACTTTGCAGAGAGGAGTACCAACATGCAAGATAAGCAAGTTACTGCTTTGTACAGGGACAGCAGCAAAATACATTTGGGCACTTGTACGTTTCCATATTCATGCTGTGTCTCTGAACTGGAGGCCTGTTGACCATCATCTACTGTAGATAATGCACTCACTATGGATAAGCACCTGAAATAACCCCACTTCAAAAAATCCTAACTAGTCCATTCTATGTTTCCTATTTTTTTTCCACAAGATGTGGCTGTATACAATGGCAGTGTGTGGCTAGTACCTTCAGTCTTCACAGCATGAGTGTGTCAAGAGTAACTAGAAAAAGTCTGATCCACTACTTACTGCTTTAAAATAAAACAAAAATGAATGGGTTGAATAGGACTATGTTTTTATGATTTGATACTGAATTAGTGCTGCACAATATGGTAAAAAAAAAAAGTCACTATTTCAACTGAAACTGCAATATGCAGTGTAATTATTGGGAATTATCATCTTTGCCTTATAATTTTCATTTTTACTGAAAAAAACACAACTATTAAAATCATGATGATGTAACATTTGTTGGGGTCTGTACCAAACAAACATCTAAAGAACAAGACTTTTAGGTCATCTATGCAGCACCACAGTTCTTCATTATAATGCTGTTTTCTGACATTTTTCATTTTTTCAGAAAATGGCAATTTGGTTTTGGCTCTTCAAGTTGGATACTGCACTTGACCATGTTGTAATTTTGATAGTATTGCAATTAATTGTGCAGCCCCATTCTGAATACAAACACTGCAGTAATTCTGTAATGATTAATGAATGATAATTTTGTCCACACCGCCCACCTCTACAGTACTTTGTGCATAATTTCAGTACTAATCATATGTTGATAGAGCAAGTATATGCAAGTTAGTGGTGGTTGAAAACATGGAATCTACATTGAAAAAAGCACCACTGTATGTACTGGCACCTGAACTTACCATACACTACACCACTCCTTCAAACCAAGAGAGATAACGTGTAAAAAGTAACACTGACCTACATTTTCACCCTCTTTGCACTATTTAGAAATCAACTGCAGACTTCATTAATCTAATGAGTTTGTTAAAAGAGGTGTTGCTATTTTTATATGACGCTGCAACGACTAATTGATTTCATTAGTTGTCAACTATTAAATTAATCAACAATTATGATAATCCCTTTATAGTTTTGAGTAATTAAAAAAACTGTCAAAATTATGTTTCCATCTTTTGAAACATTAACATTCTCTTTGCTTCTTAATAGGGCTGCAATTAAATGATAACCAGTTAATCGATAAACACTTGTTTGTCTTAAAATGTCAGAAAATTGTGAAAAATGTTGATCAGTGTTTCTCAAAGCTCAAGATTACATCCTCAAATGTCTTGTTTTGTCCACAACTCAAAGATCAGAGAGGAGTGAAGAAGCCAGAAAATATTCACATTTAAGAAGGTGAAATTTTGACTTTTCTCTTTTAAAAAATTACTCAAACAGATTAATCAATTATATTCTTCTCAATAATCGTACACTGGATATCTCTGGCTTGTGGACAAAACAAGACATTTCAGGACCTTGGGCTTTAGCAAACACTTACAAACTTTTCTCACCATTTTCTGACATTTTATGGACCAAACAACTTATCGATGAATGAAGAAAATAATCAAGAGATATATAGACAGTGAAACAGATCAGTGCAGCCCTAAACCTGAGGACATGTGGACACAACAGTAACTTTTGAGCAGAAATGTAGCTAATCACAGACTGACTGCACTGTCTCTATTTCAGTCACCACTGTGTAAATCTAAAAATAGACAGAATAGACTTTCACATTGGCTGCACCAGAAGTGAAACGTGTTACTTCTTCCTACTGGGCAGCTTGTTCAAAATGTAGCTGATTATTCAGATTATGTCAGTGTCAGTTGTTTCGGTGACGCTCATTCCTGATTAAATTCCAGTGAAAACACCGTGTGTGAACACTCCCTCCTACATTTCTTGAAAAAACAAATGGGAGGGGTCGAACTTAACAACACTGAGTTTGTCGGCACACGGTGACTGTAATTAACTTTAGGGGGATAACAGAAAGAAATTTGAGATGAATAATAGTGTTTGTCCCAGCGGGTAGAGCAACAAAGGGCTTGTCGAGACATGCTGTCAGGCTCGTCTCATGTTAGAAGAAGACGACCGACTGTAGTAAGCGAACAGTCTCTAACTGTGTTCTTTATCCTTTTTTTTATTATTATTTTTAACACTGATATAATCTAAGTTCAAACCTACCATTGAAACTCATGGTATTTTTGATATATTTAATATCTATTTTCATTTTAAAAACTCGATAACGGCCGTTGATCCAAACATTTTAAGTTAACGTTAACTTTTAACGTCTTTAAGCTTCCAAAAACAAATGTAATAATGTAAAAGTCTCGTTTCACTCACCTCCAAGAAGAAATAACTGAGTTATTATTCATTAGCAGAGAGAATATGTCCGAAACGTTTCGATACTGTCGACTACTGTCCACCACTGCCTCTACTTCCCTCTTTCTCTCCTCCATCCTTGACGGCAGCTCCACGGAGGAGCAGGGGGCGGAGCTACGCCTTATCCTATCCACACAGGAGCCGAGGTGGGCCCGGGCCAACCCGGAGGGTCGAGCCCTCCAACACCCGCCCGCGTGCTCAGCCCAGCCTCCCCTCAGTGACTCAATCCCACACGCGGCATATTTCTGTTTAATTCATGCAGTTAGTGGTTTAGCGGGAAAATGACATCAGTAGGTCACCAAACAAACAATCTTTTAATGTTACTCAAGTACAAGTGCTTTGACATTACAAAAATATTACTCAGTTACAAGTAAAAGTACTGCTTGTATTTCAGTAAAAGCAAAAAGTACTCTTGTCAAATTGTTCTCATAGTAGTACTTACTTTTTAACCGTTGATGGGTAATGGATTATCAATAGAAGCATTCAATCAAACCAAAACGCTAACAATCAGTAAACGATTAATCATTAATAATTTCTAACACACGAAACGCATGTCTAAAAAAGTCTTCTTTTTTTTTTTGTCAATTTAAGTGTAAGTTTACTTTTTCAACAAATGAGGTGCAATTACTGACAGTTGTAGAATACTGATTAAATATTGACGAATGCATTTTTAATTGGTTAAATTCCAAATGGCAGTTAATTGTTAACATCCCTACTACAAACCTGTGCCTGCTGCAGTGTTTTGGGTTTTTCATCCATACGTCCTGCTTTTCTTTTACCTGTTTGTGATTAGATCATCTTACTGGCCACAACAATGCAAATGAAATGTTTGAATATTAATTCAAATTCTACAATTTTTCTACATTTTTTTTTCTAAAGTAACTAGCTTATTACATGATGTAATACATACTTAAGTATGAGTGAAAGTACAGACTTGAAAATCTACCCATACATATACAAGTACCAAAATAACTACTTGATTACAGTAATTTAAGTATTTGTAATAAGTTACATCAGCCCTGGAAGCAGGCCTAGTTCTCTTGAAAGAAATGTCATTGTGTGAACAGCATAAATTCATTTTTATTGTAAAATGTAACAACTGAATTTAACTGAGTCTTTCTCGACCTGTTTTAAGTCTTTAGATCCAAGTTTTCTTCTACTTTTTTTAATGGATCTCAAACATGACATCAAGTTTTGAAATGGCAGACCTTGAAATAAGTCAGATTGATGTTTCCAAAGCACAATACCAAAGTGACATTTCACAATTAGACATTCAGTAGCCTGTGAGAAATCCTCCCTTTGTGTCCATAACAATCGAACTGAACTTTTTAATTTGTACTTGTCTCATAATTCATTTGTTTAATCAATTATTTTAAGCTACTAGAAGTAACCTTCATATTTTCTTGATTTTGGAGACCCCTGTGGACAAAAGTCATTGGGTTCCCTCCACCATAACCACAAAAAATAATGTTGAAAATAAAATTATCTGATTAAAATCCCCTCCTGCTTTCTATTGACTGGCTGACATAGAGTACTACTCACTGATACTTTGGCTGGGCAAATCTAAATACAGGCTCATTTCATCTGACAATCAAACCCAGATCTCTTTAAGAGAGATTCTGATGGACTCTGGTGGACCCTGTGGATAGCTGCCCACCATTTTAAAAAAGTATTTGGATCTGCTTAAGGTTTTTGTGAGTTAAAAGGACGTTTTTCCTCGCTGCAGTGCTTGCTCATGGCAACTATAGGATTATAAAGAGTACAGTCTAGACCTACTCTGTATGAAAAGTACCCCAAGATAACATGGTTATGATCCGACGCTATACAAATAAAACTGACTTGACTAGAGAGACCTGTGTACAAAAATAAATGAAGCATAGATTAGAACTTGAGATCTGTGCCTGAACCCAACTGGACCCGATGGGTTTGTGTTGGGTCTGGCCATATTTCTCACATATTTCATGGGCTTACATTGTGTTTGGGCTGTACTGTTATTTTTTTTATTATTATTATTATATTGTTGTTGCCAATTCAAATTCCCTCTATGTATTGTCCCTGTCACTTTTTGAATTTTTACCCAGATTTTCTGTACAAGTTCAAATGTCAAGCCCAGTCCCTGAATGTATCCCTTCATATAACATCATTACTTCCTCAGACTTTAAAGGGCTCCTCCACAACCACAGAACTGTGTTCATAGACTGAAAAGCACAACACATGACTAGTAAAATGATCTGCGATCATGTGTAAAATCACTGCCCATTTAATGCCTGCTATAATGTACCACTGAAATGAAATGAAAAACCTAAATTATTCCATATTAATCCTGCAGTGCACTGCTGACTGACTATATAATCCTGTGTAATAACCTAACAGTGCAATTACTCTGTGCAATAATTCAACTTGTGCAATAACTCTACTGTCTACTCTGTCATACAGCATTTCTATTTACACTGATATATAAATATATATCTTCGTATCATGATGCACATTGTGTACATATTTATTTTTCTTTATTCCATATCTCTACTTCTATTCTATTATCATATGTATAAGAATAAAATAATGATATAATAACACAGCAACATATTGCATGTTGTCTGACAGTATTTCATAGCCTATGAAACATTTAAATAAATACAACCTACATATTAAAAACATAACTGAATGTGTAACACGCTCATAAAATAACCTCTGCAGCATTTCAGATCTTTACTTGATAGATTGGTTAAATTTTACTGAATCAAATTCTTAATGACTCATTGATTAATTGTTATCATCCCTATTCTATTTTTTTTGCTAAGTTTTTGACTTAAATGATTGTGTGAAGTTTCTCCTGTATATCTTTCATTAAAGTGTTCTACAGTTGTTCTTCTTTAGTAGTCTGGAGGCTCAGTTCAAGCTGTTCACCACAGCATCAAAACACAACCACAATCCATATGATTATTTATCTTTTATTAATATAATTTACAAGTCAAATTATTTCTCAACCACTGACATGTTTAAAATCATTATATTAACAAATTATAACACAGATATGCTCAACAAACTGCTTAGTCATCAAAAAACTGATAATCATGTTCGTACAACAGAAATCAACTGATTTAAAGTAAAAAAAAAAAATACAGAAAGTGAAATGTTGAGTCTTGGAAGAGAACTTCAGTTAGACTAAAAAAAGAAAACTGTCCGAGGCACAGGATTATCACACAAATCATCTTTACAGTTCACAGTGAGGCTTTAGATTAAAGCTCTCCTTTTCATGACAGTATCACAAAATCTCTGAGTAGTTATCTCACTACTTTTATGTACTAATTCTGTGAAATAATATACATTTCTGCCTGCTAAGTTGATTTAGATCGGATCTTCATGATCCTGTAATAACAAAAACACAGAAGCATTCATCTATTTAAAAAAGAAAAAAAGAACCAGTTTAGGAGTATGTCACATTTGAATCAAAGTAATTCAGTCAGCAGGATTTGAACATGACAGTATATTAACAATGGATTTATTCAAAGTCTGTAGTTTGAAATGTGCTTGATCAAAAACTAAAACAAAAGAATTCAATCCTGAAGTTGGCTGGGGTCTCAACCCTTCTTTATATTATATCAACCCCACACAGCAGGGAGGGATATTACTAACCCACACACACGACTGCATGTGTGGCCTTTTTTTTTTATTTTATTTTTTTCTTCTTTTTGACTTCCTTCACCATTACCTTCAGAAAGCTTTCTGTCCCACAAACACATTCAGAAGCATGTGGACACACAGTCATAGATCAGACACACAGCTAAACAGAGAATTTCATCTCCAGTAAGTCTTTGAAAGCCCCTGAATCATTCCACGGTCTCACGTACACCGTCTTCTCAGTGGGCCTCTCTGCTCTCTGCAGGTGAAGTGTGACAATGTTAGAGATGTTACAGGTGGTTGGAATAATAATAAAATAAAGGCAGACTGTTTTACCTTTGTGACTGAAATACAGCAACTTATTAGCATCATTGTTACTGACATGAATTCAGGGGACAAACCACTCTTCTCTACAAGGTAGCTAGCCTACAGAAGGAGTATTTGATAGAAGTATTATTAAGGCTGTGAGGATCAATATGATACAATGTCAGACAGCGACTTTTAAGGCATAGTAATACAACTTCTTACTGTTCTTAAGTACAGCTGAAACTGATGTATACCGACAGTTTCAGAACAGTATTTTATAGGGAAATATTTTCATATCTTCACCTGATGTTCCTGTTGGACCTCTGCTCTAATTTGCCAGACTGATCATCCAATGCAAACTGCATTATGACTGTCGTTTAAGTCATATTACAAATAGTGAAGAAGAAAAGCAGCAGTTCCTTCTTGATGCAGACAACAATTGATTTTGTAATCCACAGATAAATTAACACCTTTTATAACAATGAGGACAAACAGCACACTGTCTTTTCAAATAGCAATTATGTTGGTCCTTGTAGTCAGGGGAAACAACCAACAGTGATTTTACTGCTGGTCTGTTCCTTCAAACATTCTAACACTCTGTTCTTGTTAGACAAAAAAACAAAACAAAAAAACAACAGAGAGATAGACACAGGAGTCATGAGGCACACGACACAAAGTGGAGACAAGATGGGAGAAAAGTAAATACTAGAAAAACTTATTTTTTTCAAGATTCTCAAAGTTATTTTTGCACTCAAAATAATGACTTCATCAGAGATTTTCTTTCCATTCACCTTATTAGCATCACTTCTCATAGTTTACAGCCCACTATGATTGCCATCCCATCACTCCCCATCACTCAAGACCACAAGCTTGTGGTCTACATTACTCCAAAATGACAGTATACAACTCCAGAGAGGTTCATTATCATAAGTGTTCAACTTGACCACATATAAAGAGAGGGGAGGCTGGATGGCGAGTCAAGTCCATCATGGGGTTGATATAATACAGTTAAGGTTGTGCCTACAAGCACAGAGTTGAAGTCAGTCAGGAATCAAGGTGCGATGGTCTGCCTCACAGTCTGGACTGCAGGGGCTTCAGGTACTTGTGGAAGGATTCATGGACCTGCAGTAGAAACAAGGTGTGGAGCGTTTGTTATAGAAAAGGTGATCACAGTGGTGAACATGTTCCTGTCCCAACGTTTTAGTTAATCAGTTTGAACATTAAATATCTTGTCTTTGTACTGTGCTTGATTGAATATAAGTCAAAAAGTTGTTGCAAATCATTGCATTCTGTTTTACACATGTGGGGTTGTACATCTTTTAGTTTGTTATGGACATCCTCTGATGCTGAGTGACTGTGTTTGGACACACATATGTCCCTTCAACCAACAAGAGTCTAGTGCTAGTTCAGTGCTGCTGCTAGAGCCAGTTCACAGTTGGTTTATCTTGAGATTTAGACATTACCAGTACAGTGATCACACTGACGTGGACTCAAGCAAGACATGACTGTATCATGACTGACCACAGTGTTTTCACTATATTTGGTAATCCATTACATTATGTGACCTGCAGTGTCAGAAGATGTACCCAGATCAGGCTGCTACTGACTTAAAATGCTGCTTATGCATTTACTCATTAGGATTAATCTTGTACTTTATTAAATGTATTTAATGAAACTCAGAATTTAATGAAACTCAGAAACTTTACTTAAGTAAAGGATCTGAGTACTTCCTCAAATGATGCAGGTAGCAAGACCTGGTGGGCAACCAAATACGATTTAACACTGCCCTGCGAAAACATGCCAGAGCAAACTTTCTAGATGTTATATGGATAAACTGACCATATATGGGGAATCTCATGATTACTCTTTTGCCAGAAAAAAAAATAAAAAAAATAAAAAAAATAAATAAAACTTCTTGTATTAATTATGTATTAACAGCTTTTAGCCTGGCTTAAAATCTCTGCCACATTGGTGGACATTTCCTTTTGGTTGCTCCTGATAATCCTGCCTCCAGACCCTGACATAGTGTGTCTTAATTGCTTGGCTCAGCAAAGAGCTGGTGCTGCCAGTTTGAAAACTTCAACAGGAATGTGTCTTTCTAGAAATCCGGTTACTCAAGATAATCTACGCATCTTGTTGTGAGCTGTAGAGACTACTTTTGTAGAGACTACTTTTCTTTCTGGAACTGCTTTAAATCTACCAGAACTACTTTATTTCTACCAGGAATAAGTAGTACAGCTCACAACAAGGAGCGTAGATTACCTTGAGTAACTGTGTTATGATTTTTGGAAAGAAACACTGGTTTTGAATTTATCAAATATATGTTTTGGTTCTTTGAGCAACACAAGCTGAGTGCCATTAAGTCCCATTATATTGGAGAGAAGGCAAACATCTCTATGACTGATATCTCCAAAACTCTGATAGTCACACCAAAAAAATCTAGATAGATAACAGCACTACAGGCCAGGCAGCAAATATTTATTTTTGATTTTAGGGTGACCTGTGCTTTTAACTCTTCTCCTCCCACCATATTAACCTGCTTCTCCCTCCAACAGATATAACACACAAATTGAGAAAGAAAGAAGATCTGATAATGCTCAAACTTGACTGAGAATTGTTTGTCACTGCTGTCACCGTCACACATTGTCAGTTTTACTTTTGATTGGTTGCCAAGCTTTGAAATGGCAGATTTTATCTTCCATGAGCCTGTCTGAGTGCAGACACCCAGGAAGAAGAGTAGAGAAATGGGTGTGCGAGAGTTGCATGCTGCAGATGAATGGACAGAGAAATATATACTGACGCCTCATCCCTAAAGCATTTTCTCTTTGTTTCTACTTGCTGGCTGTCAGTTGAACTATTGTTCATAAAGCTGATGGAAAGTTCACCACAGGCTTGAACGCACATGTCCCAAACTGGAGGAACCTTACAACAATAAGTCAAGTCTAGACTTCACTTAGAGATAAGATCATTTCCATGTCAAAATAAGGTTTTATAAAAAAACTACTTTTATGTGGTTATCTTAAATCAAAATTGGTTGCAAGTCTGTTTCACCCTGGATCCTTTTCCTGTTGCTGGCATTAATGTATGTTGTGGCCTGAAGCTGCTTGTATGAACATAATCTTTTTAACATAACAACAAAGCATTTTATCAGGCGCCGTTATTATCTGACTGACCTCTGTGGCGTTGAGGGGCGAGCGGCGAGCCCACTCGAACAAGTTCTCATAGACATTCCCATCGTATCGTCCAAGGACCGAATTCAGTATATTGTCATGGTGGTCAAAGGAATCTACCAGCGCCACGGCGTTGGGCCTCAGCTGGGACAGCAGCTCCTTGATTCGAGCAGAAACCTGCAGCACCTGCGGCACGCTGAGCAGTCCAGCCTGAAACAAAACAGATGGAGACGTGGATGAAAACTTGTGGATCTCACTGAGCTGAGACTGTGGGTCATCACTGCTACCCTTTTTTAATGTGACCCTTAGTTTTCAATTTTAACTATAAATTTGATCATTTTCTCGTTTTAACTGACAATTAATTACCTACTTTCTTTAATGTTTTACATAAAAAGTACACAGTCATTCACATATGTTTTGAAACCTGGAAAAAAAATCTAGTCTTTGAATAAATAATGAGTTATTAAAATTTAAAGGCAAACCATCTTATTCCTCTTTTATCCTTTCATTTTCCCTGTGATTACTCTACAATAGCCAGATCCTATTAGCAATGAAAGCTGAACAAACAGGAAAAAGTTGCGAGCATTTTGACCAGTGACAACACAAAAACATGAGTGCACTGATGAATTAATCAATAACACAGTATTTTTTTTTAACAAGAACATATAAAATCATCCTTAAAAAAATTATAATAAACCTGAAATAATAACAACACTGACAACATGGCACTTGTTTTCGTCTACATACGCCGCCATTTTGGATTTTTGATACAAACATTGAGCATAATTTAGAACATCGCATGACATAAGTACTTGACCCATCTCAGGCCACAACTGACAATTATTTTCTTCACCAATTAATCTGTCAATTAATATATTCTTATTAAATGATTAGTGGTTTGGTCTTTAAAATGGTAAAAACATTTGAGAAGCTGAATCAGAGAATTCTAACATTTTTTTTTATTAAAAAATGACGCTAAATGATTAATCTACGATCAAAGTACTTGGCAATTAATTTAACAACTGATTCATCGATTAATCGTTGCAAATCTAGACCCATCCCCCCACCAGTGTTTCTCAGTTCATCCATTTAATGCCTCCTCCCTCACAGCCTGTCAAAAGACCAGAACCACTTAGGGTTAAACAAAATGTTTTGACTTCAGTACAAGGATTAAATTTCATGTATCACTTTAAATTTGAAACTCAACTGATAAAAGTAGATCTAATTTGCTTAATTTAAACAGCGAAAAAAGACCCCAACCATCCAGGCACACACATCCAACATACAAAGAGCTCATTTTGTTCGCTCAGTGACAAAGAGGTCATTGAGGCTGTTTTTCATATGGAAGCAGACAGTGAAACTAACAGACCAACAGTATGGGGTGTATCAAATAACTGGTGCAGCTTCACACAATGTGTCTCCAACACCTGCAATAAGATGAACCACTGACTGTGGATCACATTATCTTTAGATGTTAGGACTCGTCTGACCTGTAAGAAGTCTCCAGAGGTCCTTGTGATGCCGTGCAGGGCGTAGAGCAGAGCCAGGGTGGACAACACAGAGTGTACCGCTGTGTCACCGATCTCCTCCAGCTTGCCAGTGAAGAGCTTCACTACAACGTAGTGACAGTGAGCCTGGAGACAAACAAACAAGAGGACATTTAAATGACGGAAAGAGACTCCAGAGTAACAAATGAGACAGAAAGAAACTGAAAAAAAAGATGAATTTACGTTGGATAAGTAATGGATAACACTGAAAGATTTTTCATTTCATGTAATATACTTTAAAGCTACTACAAGAAACTTGTAACTTTAATATGTCTTGTTTTGTCCACAGCAAAATTACATACAAATTACTCAAAAAAATAATAGTTGATGATTAATCTAATAATCGATTAATCATTGATTACTTGATTAATTGTTGCAGCTCTAGTGTTGCTTTTGGAGGCCATGTGGACAAAAGTGGTGGTATTTCCAAAAAAATAATCCACAAAATATAACATCAAAACTACAATGATCTAAATAAAAAGCTCCTTCTGCTTCTTTTTAACTGGCTCAAGTATGACTCACTGTAACTTTGTCTGGAAAAATGTAAACTCAGGCTCATTTCATCTGATCTGATGGAGAACCCAGCCCAGTGGTAGACATTAAGAATAACTATACAGAAACATGGATGTCTCGTTAACTTATGTAGGTCATATAGAGGCATTAAATATTGAGGACTCCATTATTAAAAGGTTGGCTGAGATGCTTTAGTCATGCTTTTCATGTCACACAGAGAACTGGACTTACATCTGAGGCTCTGACCAGGTCGATGGCACTGTTGTTCCAGGCGTCCTCCTGGCTCTTCCTGCGCTGCAACTCCTGCTGGATGTTCTTAGCTGCCATCTCCACGAGACTGCAAACACACACAAACACACATTTATCAGCCAAAGATGATGAGTTAAAAAACATCATTACACTTTATAACTCCCCGGCCTTTAAGGAGAAATATGGAATATATTTATGGCATTAAATCATAACATGACCATGATCTGTCATCAGAGATTATGGAAACAGGCTAAGTTTCCATTCTGGGCTGGAGTAACTGTTTTCGTGTGCCTGTTTCACATTTAATAGAGTTCAAATTAATGCTGTATGTTGGCTGAATGAGTTAGTGTCTGTTTATAAGTTGTAAGAAATCATTAATTATCCTTTTAGAAGGAGCAGATGTTTATAAAGGTTAAATTGAGCAAAATGTTAATGGAGTTTGGCAGGCAGTGGGACAGGCAGTCACGAAACTCAAACTCTGTATTTTCAGTATTTTGTTTTTGTGATAACAGGTTTAACTTTATATCAACAGAAAAATTAAGTTAAGTTAGAACCAGCTGATCAACTCGCCATTGTCAGAATATAATGTTGTGCTTGTCCTGTGCTTCATGTGTCCCTGCAGACAACCTGCCTGAGCTTCCAGGTCCAGGGACGAGGATTTAATAGGATTTCAACCTATTTAATAAACTGACTCTGTATCCAGCTCACTATTTGAACTTCAGTACTCATTTCTGAATGCTAGTGTTTTACATATTTCTCCTTTAACAACATGCCGACACATACTAATCTTCCACTTTGGGTTTTAATTGCAACAAAGGCTGTCTGTTATGGGTAAGTCTTTTCATCAATCGAATTTCAGTGTTTTAAATGAGATGTCTATATTAAGTAAGCCTCATCAGAAACACAGAAGAAATGACTAATAACACACAATTCTCCTTCGCCTTTTTTCCGTTTTATGTCTGAACTGGCAGGCTACACACTCTGTCGCCCTCCACCAGCCTGGCTCAGCCTCCGTTTGTGCTCGCCACACAGCCAACCCGGACTGCCAAATTAATTCAGTTGTGACTGAGCCTGACAGTATGCAGGGATGTGATCAGGGTGGCATATTGTGTCAGACAGGGAAAAGGACAAAGGAAGAAATATGGTCAGCAGCAGAGAACAGCAGATTTGGACTGAAACAAGCTGATGAGACCATCAGGGTGATAAACACTGACACAATGACACACACCGGCAAACACCTGAGATAAAAAAAAAAAATCATACAGTATATCAACATACAGTGTGTCAGCATCTATTTTCTAGTTTGAAACTTAAACACTCAGATTAAACTTAACTGCTTCAAAAAATTATGATACAAACTGTTTCATAACCTTGAAAATATGTCCAATGAAAATGTTGAAAATTAAATAAAAACACAGACCACAGTCCCAGCAGCTAGGTCATTTTCTCTACTGCTCTCATCACTTACATGGCAGCTCGTAGTTTATAGATCTCCACCAGGCTGCTCAGGTCGTTTATGTCCACCACGGTTGGTCTGGCAGTGACAGGCTGGGAATGGAGTCTACGAGGCTCTGCTTCATTCAGGTACGACACAATGCCACTCAGCTGCTGGCCTGCTTTAGCCTGCCGGTAGCTCTTCACCAGGTACCTGCATAGACAAAAGTTGTGGAAGCACAAAGGGGAGAGTTAAATAATGATGGAAACATAAAAAATAAGGGAGCATGAGCTAGTTAGTGAACTATTTAAAATCCTGAAAACCAGTCTTTCTAAAAACCTGAAACCCCGGCCAGAGATAACTGACATCACGACAGTGGTGATCAGCTTGACTTGTTAACCAAAGCTCTCTCCTTCAGGCTCTGGGTACATTCACATAAAAAGGGGCGTTTGACACATCATTTGACTCTTCTTATGCATTCAGTGGAGTGATGACGTGATGCCTCTTTCAGTCAAGATGAACAAGGCATTATAATGGAGAGCTAAGTAGAACATAAAAAATATATCATAGAAAAAGCAACACTGTTGTTGCAAATAAGGCAAGATAGAGGGGAAAGCTGGCAGAATATGACTTATTGACCTGAGGGGCTCTTAAAACTTGATGTTTATTTATATTGTGACAACTGCAGATTAAACAATTAAACTTGATACAGCTGAATCAAGGTATAGGTTACTATATATGTTGTATTTAAACATGATACTTGGCTCTGACACTGTCCCATAATGAAGGACACATGGAAATCTCTTTAGTTTAAGTAAGATGAAATATAATGTATTTGTTTGGCCATCAAGTTTAATGTCAACACTGTTCCTCCAGAACTGCACAGACCATGTTTAACTCTACATATTTCAATGTCATTCTGCCCTGTTGTGATCTTTTTCTGTGCCAACACATAATCCAAGGCTGTTTCATATATCATTCCTAGTCACAACACACTTTGGCCTTCGTGCGTACACACTACGCCTTATTGAACATGTCCTGAACTCTCTGGACTACCTTTCAGAAAAAAACAAAAAACAAAATGGCAGGTTTTGAAACTGAATAGCCAGCTTTTGCAGTTTCGATAACACAAAACCCCAACAGCTATCATTTAGAGATATAAATGTGTGTTTATTTTTGCTGTGTGAAGGGTGTGGATGTGTCTGCTGCATTTGTGGTGTGATAGGGCTGCTGAGTGGGTGCATGTTTGTGTCTGTATTTGTCTCAGCCTCGCTCTTGTTCTATTTAAGTGTTTGACAAACATGACGGGTTGAAAAGCTAAATCTTCAGCGTGAGAACTATGTTATTACAAGTTTCAGCGTAACAGCTTCAAGTAAAAGCAAATTAAAACATTAAAATCCTTTCTACTGCTACACTCTAACAACAGACTAAAAATAGCAGCGAGCAGACTCTGTGTTTGTGTCAGAATTGGGTGGAGAGTTTGGTCCTGGTGAGGTGTCACATTTGTGGTCATGCATTCTGTGCCACAGGTTACCTTGCAGTCTGAAGCATCATGACTGTGTTCTCTCCCTCGTAGGTGCATGTGGGGCTGAACTGGACGTAAATGTCAGGAAGGGCACTGCTGCGAGAGTAGCCGTGGCCACCGCATGACATACGGCACACCTCGATGGCAGCGTTGGCTTCCCACGTGGTGAAGGCCTTCAGACCAGCAGACAGGGCATGGAGCTATAGAATGGAGGACAAGAAGGATGAAAATACTTTCATGTGAGCCTAAACATGATTTGAAATAATAACAAACAAATAAATCAATAGAAATAGTAACTATTTAGAAAAATATAAACATCAACCAACAAAAAAATCTTATACTGTTACTCAGACACAACATAAAACTGAAAAATAGAGGATGAGGAAGCTGGTATGTTGTGTAAAACATAAATATGAACAGAATGTAAGTTTAATCCTCAGGCAGCACTGCATTATAAACTGCATTAAAAACCCACATCATTGTATAAATAATACTACATGGACTCAGAACACAAGTTTGTCTCGGCATCTACAAATGTAAGTTAAGACTCTACCATGTAAAGAGAAAGACATATATCAACAACATGCAGAAACACTGCAGACTTCTCTGGACCCGAGTTCATCTGAGATGGACTGAAGCAAAGTGGAAAAGTGTGCTGTGGTCTGATGAGTCCACATTTCACTAATCATGGACGTCATGTCCTCCAGGCTAAAGAGGAAAAGGACCATCCAGATTGTTACCAGCACTGACTTCAAAAAGGGGTGTGCCCATGGCATCATGGGTAATTGTCACATCTGTGAAGGCCCCATTAATACTGAAAGGTATAAACAAGTTTTGGAGTAACACATGCTGCCATCCAGATGACGTCTTTTTCTGAGACGTCTCTGCTTATTTCAGCAGGACAATGCTGAGACACATTGTGGACGTGTTTCAACAGTGTAAAAGAGTTCAGGTACTAGACTGACCTGTCTGCAGTCCAGACCTGTCTCCCATTGAAAATGTGTGGTGCATTATGAAGCACAAAATACAACAACAGAGACCTCGGACTGTTGAGGACCTGAAGTCATTTATCAAGCAGGAAAGAGAAAGAATTTCACTTTGAAAACATCAATAATTAGTGTCCTCAGTTCAAACACTGACTGAGTGTTATTAACAGATAAGATGATGTATCACAGTGGTAAACATGCCCTTGTCCCAACTTTTTTTTGGCTACAAATTCAGAATGAGTGTAAATTTCTAAGAAATGATGAAGCTGAATCCATTTGAACACTAAACATCTTGTCTTTGTACTGTATTCAATTGAATATAGGTCAAAACAGATTTGCAAATCATTGCATTCTGGTTTTATTTACATTTTACAAAACATCCCAAATTTTCTGGAATTGGGATTTTACAAGTGTTGTGCATACATAACAAATAATGCTGTAAATATTAAATATTAAATATGTAAATATTAGTTATCAGTGTTTTCTAACAGTGTACTGGCCCGTTTTCTGAAAAAAAAAAAGATCTACAGACTTGACTAAAATATGAAAGAAAGTCAGCGATGGCCATGGCATATATTCATTGTGTTGTATACTGGTATAGAAGTCGTTAGCTCAACAAAATGGTGTTAGCAACAGAAAATAGTAAAGAGAGTGTAATCAGACACAGACAGCTCGTCTGCTGTCACACTCTGTCCAAGATGGCACTGATGTCAGTAAACAAGCCTACCTGGACTTTAAATAAACTGGGTTTTCTTGCACCACACACTCACCACACATCTCATCAAACTAGCTACAAAGACCGAGGCCAGTCTACAACCCAGTCAGTCAATATGCATCATCATCATCATCATCATCAGTCATCATCAAGCGTAGATCACATGCAACATGTGTGTGTCTGTACCTCGGGCAGCTCACTGAAGTCTCCTTCGTGGATGTCGCCACTGATGCGGTGGTACGTTTGTTTCATGTACTGGCCAACAAAAGTGAAGGCATAGGCCGCGGCCAGCAGAGGGAACAGCTTGTACTGCTGCGTCTGGTAGTCAAGGATCTGGGGCTCTGGCTCTCTGTGGAGCACAAACACACAGGTTTGATGTTTTTTAATTGAGAAAACTTCATTCGTCAATCTGACTTTCACCATGGGACTTTTACAGCATGACTTTCAAACTGTTTTCTGAAAATAATCAACTATACAGAAAGACAAGTACACCATTCAAAATCAAGCTGACTTTATAAAACCATCAAAACCAGACAAAAGGGAAAAAAGAAACAAAAAGGGGGAAAAGAAAAATCAAAATCACACATAGGTGAGAGATTAGGGGCAGACTGCGATAAAAATCTTTACATCTTTCATCAACTTTGTGTAATGTTTACACTCAAGAAATAAATTACAAAATAAAATAACCAGGCTTTATGATATTAGAGTACTGGACACATTTGGCCCAGTATGACTGGAATCTACTTACTTGCAGCTTTAAAGAAAATGTCAGCTTTTCTATAAATAAATATCCATAATAATTTCAATAAATTCTGGTAACAAAGGTGGGTCTGGCTATAACCATTTATTTAATATGGCTTTCTTACTTGCAGCCAAAATTATTTTAAATAAATACTTGCATCTTCTTCAAGTCATGTTTTTAGGTAACTGGCCTAAGTATAAAATACATAAAAGCTGAATGGAATCTTAATATTAAGCACAGTCTCTATTACCATCCTGACAAAGGGAATGAATTACATTGTAGCCATAAGCTTTCAGTGTCTAAAGGTTTTACTTCTCTTTAACAGATAATGAGATGGTAAAATGACAAAATCATGAGAAAACCAGTGCTATTTCCATGGATTTACTCCATAAAGCTAGCTCTCAACTTGGCATCAGTAAAATCTTATCTTGAACCCTGTCACTTGGTTGTGCATGCATGACCTTAAGCATGTCTTTGTTGTTACTTGCAGCTGTGCTTCATGTGTTTGTTTGTACTGACTGACCCCGGCCTGATTTCAGACTGGCGACGAACAGCACTGTATCGGATGGCGATGGTGCAGGACTTGGCGAGGGCCCGTGCTGACTCGCCTACGATCATGGAGCGGATGAACACCATGGTGCCGTAGGTAAGCTTGGCACTTGGTGGCTTCATGTAGGTTCCATCTGGCTCCACCTAGTGGAGAGACAGAATCAGAGCCTCAGGTCCCACTCTAAATGCAATGAATACAAACAGGAGGATTGTACCTTCATGAGTGTTGCAATGTTGATTTTTTGTTGAGGTGTTATGACTTGTATATGTGATGGATTTTTTTTATACTGTCAATATTTCTCTGATTCAGGACACGGTTGTGTTTCCCTCACTGTGGCTACTGACTGTCCTGCTTTGTTTGATTTTCTTTATTCAGATTTTTCCAGTATACACAAGATTTACTGATACTGAAGACACTGCAATTGGATTAAAAAAATGTGGGTGTGTAAATTCTGATGACTAAGGCCACACGTAGGTGTGTTACTTATCCTGCATTAAACATCAGCTCTGTAAATCTTAAGAGTTTTATTTCTATGACACATAACTTGTGAATGCAACAACCCTTCCCTATTTGGTCAACAAAACACAGCAGTGCAGATCATTCATTAGCACCCGACAGTGTCATTTCATCCAATAAAGAGCATTTAATCATGACCAATAAAGCTGCTCTTTCACTATAAAGGTCAGTTGATTTTAAGCTATTACGGTATATATGTAAAAACTATCAGGTTTTTTTTTATTGTGTTCTGTAGTTTTAGCAGTGACTTGCACACACAGGGCGATAATTTGCTCTTAGCTGATAATTAGCCTGATCAGCCATTGTCAGTAATAAATACACACATTTGTATGCCATTAAACCAAAGACAGTAACTAACAGCACCTTCTTGCACTCTCCAGGGGAAATATTACCACATAACTCTAGACACACAATCAAAGGCATCATATGTTGACAGTCTTCTTGTCAATTCTGCATCCATTAATCCACAAAAATAAACTGTACTTCTGTACAAACTTTACATTTTGGATTTTGTTTCCTCTAATCACTACCAGCCCCCATTGGTCAGCTGTGCTATTTTAGTCGGAGAAGACCATGGGAATGAGAGACTAAAGGGTTCAAAACTTGAAGGGACAGTTTTTAGTCCACAAAACACTGCTGGAGTTTCACAGGAAAACAGCGCTGCACTATCTCCCAAACAATGGAAGTTATCAAAATAGTTTCTGATTAATTTAATAATTAAATAATCAATTAATTGTTGCAGCTCTAGAGTCGACTATCATATCAAATCATGTCCCATTACCTTGGCGTATTTCATCAGCATGTTCTCCCGTGGGATTCGTACATTCTCCAGTTTCAGGAAGCCGTTGTCAACTTCATCAAAGCCAAACTTGGGGCCGATATCTCCAACCACAATGCCTAAGAGACACAGAGGAGAAGACAGAGGGGTGAGCAGGAGCGTGAAAAAGACAAACACCACAAACACCATGTCCAGAGAGACGTCACAGATGGTGGTTACCTGGCAGGGGCACATGTGTGCTCATGTCACGGATGGGCACGATGAATGCGTGCAGACCGTGGCATTTTCCCTGTGTGTACAGCTGGGCTAGTACTATGGCATGGTTTGATGTCTTTCCAACTAGAAAGAGAGAGCGGCAGGGTTAAAACAAGTTTGTTCTGAATGTTAATGAGGTTTTCTCAGCCTGAAATAAAGAAAAAAATCATTACATTGTATTCCTTTGCTACACTCACAGCAATGATAATGCTAGATCCAAGATTCTTAAACTATGGTACTAATACCACTGGTGGTAGCTCCCTCTAGTGGTACACTGAGAAATCTCCTAAAAAATTACAAATAAAAAATATACAATCAAAATACTAAAAAAATTCAAATGAAAATACTTTAACTGTGAGCTCACTGAAATGTAATTTAGAATAAGTCTTTTCTTCCCTGTAGTATTTTAAAAAAGTCAAAATATCAATCTGCTACATCGTCACATTCATACACAAAGCGTACACGTACATCATCCATGATTAGCTAGAAAGTGAACTGTGATGTGAACAGTCAACAGTCAACAATAAATAAACTTCTCAGGAATAAACCTGCCTCTTACGTGACCTGTCCACAGCTGAACAGGGGAGGTCTATGCTACATCAGGGCTAATGTACAGTGAGCAGGTCGTTATTGTGAAATAAAAACTGATGGAGCGGAGGGGTCTTAAATCATCCTGAAGGGGTTTAATACATGGTTATTCACCAATAAATAAATAAATAAATATTTATGTAACAAAAAATATTTATTTTAAAATGATTTTATGGCTTTATTTCACAATAGTGACTTGCTCACTGTACATTATCCTGCTTGTTACATGGTTATGTACCAAAATTGACACAAAATACTAGTTTTAAAATGATTTTAGTGATATTACAATGATTTCTTTGTTCCTCTTGAGTATATGATCAGAACTGTATCCATAGCAACACTCTGCCATACAGAAATGGCAGACCTTAGAATGCTGTCATCGATCATTATCAGAATATAGTATTTAAAAAAGCCATGTAATCATTTATTTTAACATTTGTCATAATGGTCGTACTTATAGAGCCAAATATTTTCTGAGTTGGTACACCATGTAAACAGTTTAAGAAACACTGTACCAGACCAATTCAAGGCTGCAAAATGACGTGGTCTGAATACCGCAGAGACGTGACGGTACTTACGTCCTCCAGGCCACCATTTGATGGAGCTGACTGTGGGGCTGTTCAAGACAAACTCCTGTGTGGCGGGGTCATATGTGGCTGTGGTCTCCAGCCCTCTGAGGTGAGTGCCTACAGAGACACAACAAATCAAAGCCCACAAGCACAAACACACACACAATACACACATGTACAGTACACTGATGAAAAGCAACAATAAATGATTACTCAGCATCAGCAGTGAGACATTAAGACATGAATCTGTCAAGCATGTTTACAACTGCCATTACTAAGCACAAAACATAAAACACTAAAGGAACAGTTCACCACAAAATCAAAATACATATGTTCCCCCTGGCCTGTAGTGCTGTTTATCCATCTAGATATTTTGATGTGAGCTGCAGAGTTTTAGAAATATCAACTGTAGAGATGCCTGCCTTCTCTACAATATAATGGGACTAGATGGCAATCAACACGTGGTGCTCAAAGCACCAAACAAACAAACAAACAAACAAACAAAAAAAAAAACATCCCAAAAGATTTACTAAAAGAAAGAAGTTAGTCAAGATAATTCACACAGCTTATTGCGAGCATTTCATGTAGGAATCTTTCTAGCAGAAAAAAAGTAGTTCCAGTAGATTCTACCACAGAAAGGAAGTATTTCCTACATGTAACTGCTCAGAAGAAGGTCTGTTGATTATCTTAAGTAATATTATTCCTATTACACTGGAGAGAAGGCAGACGTCTATACAGCTGATACCTCAAAAACTGTGTGATTCACTCCCAAAAACAAATCTAGATGGATAAATAGCACTACAGACTAGAGGTAAAATATGTATTTTTGATTTTGATGTGAACTGACCCTTTAACATTAAAATGCCATGAACTGATAATTAATCCATCACACACAAACAATAATACTTTAACAACAATCATTCAAGCAAAAAAGATCAAAACAGCAAAACATCAAACAGGATGATTTTTGGCCCTTGACACTTTGAAACATGGATAAATACATATCTGAACACTTTTCAGTGAAAAAATACAATGGATGAAGGCTTTGTAGGTGTTTGACAGATCTAAAAACATATGGAACCACCATATTCTAACAACATTCAAATCATGCTGTATCTACGACATGTCAACTGTGTGATGGCCACGGGATTTGCATCTAACATGGTGTGTGTGTAGTGGTTTTCATAAGCTGTTTTAAGTCTGAATGACCTTTTCAAACTGGAATGTGACAAAGGTCAGTAAGAAGGAAAGAGAGGTAGTTTGTCTTTGAGTGCTCTCTGGTGGTCAGGGAGCTGAACTCAGAGGGATTCCAGAGGTTTGGACATGAAAATATAATTTTGTATAAACATTATGTCATATTTTCATTGATTTGACAATCAGTTCCTTTTTTTGACAATTGGTCAACTGACACCAGTGGTCAGAGGGCCTGTAAACAAGGTCAACCACAGCAACTATTATTACAGTGGATATTTTGGTTGCATTCACCATCATGTTAACATGAAGCAGCTTAGATAATGAAGTTAGACTTGGGATTTGTTTACAACCTGTCTACTCAGTTGTGTAGCTTTGCCTACTCAACTGAATTGTTTCTGACCAAAATGAACATTTGCTTCAGCTAAAGCATGAAAACTCACATAATATTAAAAATGTTATCCTGCTCTGGTTTTGCATTAATCCTCCTGTTATCTTCAAATTTAAAAACTTCAATTTGCCAGCAATTTAAGCCTCCAGGGTAACTTGATACCCAAGTCTACGTCTCAGGCACAGAATGTCTATTTAGTGATAACCTCAGTACAAACACAAAGTCAAGATGACTTTTGAACATTTTCTGTTTTGATTACATGTCTAGTGTTGGAGACTGAGACAGAGCAGAGCGGGAACAGGGGAGGAGGGAGCTGTAACAAAACCTCAGTGGGGGAAAACTTCTGTTTAGAGGTCATTTTCAACTGACAGAGAGCGTGCGGACAAAAGATTTAGAAAGCTGCAGAGTGAGTATTTTCTGTATGTTTACCCCCATATTTCCCCTCCCACACAACATGGGAAGGTAATGATTTGTCATAATCAATATAACCAATGATGATCCTAACCAATTCAAATTATAATGTCTGTTCTGTGCACCATTTCTTCAGTCTCACAGTTTTCCTATTGTTTGGGGCTGCAACAATTAATCAAATAATCAATTATTAAATCAATCAGATTTAAACGATTAATCTGTTTGAGTATTTAAAAAAAAGGAAAAATTCTCTGATTCCAGCTGCTTATATGTAAATATTTTCTGCTTTATTTACTTTTCTAGAACAATAATTTGAATAGCTTTGGTTTGTGGACAAAACAAGACATTTGAGGACGTCATCTCAGGCTTTGCGAACCACTGATCAACATTTGAAAATAAACAACAAACAAAATATATTGTTAGTTACAGCCCTATTGCAGACAAAAGCAGCCATTTCCAGTTTAAAGTGTTTGTACTTCATTAATTGTTTCACACAATTAATGTGCTGCTAGAATTATTCAAAAAAACCTAAATTGAGAAAAGAAAAAGATGTGCCTTTTCTATTTTATGAATTATTAATGATCAGACCAGATGAACATATAATTTTATGTTTTCAATTTAAATTAGGAAAAGTAGTTTAATACAAAGCATATATTGATGTCAGTTATTTATATAGACACTGAACACAGACTGAGGTGACACTGACTCCAAAGATAACAGGAGGGTTAAAGTACAAGCTGTGTAAATACTATCTTTACTAGGCAATGGCAGTGATAAAGCAACCAAGTAATCCCTGTATTGTCAAGCCTACACAAGCCTGACAATTTGGGCTGTCTTTTCATTTTACCGTGGCCCATCTCAGTCTGAGCGTAGGTGCCGATGATCTTGAGGTTCCAGGCGGGCATGAAGAAACGGTCCATTTGCTCTGGGGTGGCCTGGTTGAGCAGTGTGGGCAGGAACATCCCCAGGTGGAGATCCAAGGGCTCAGGCCTGTCTGGGTGCACACAGCTAGGCCACGCAGCACGGAGGGGGGGGCGCAAAACGGAAAGAAAAGCAGGCGGTAATGAAGAAAAAGGCAAGGAGAGAGATGGAGAAGGTAAACCCACGGAAGTGCAGATGGATGAGGGGGGAATGGTGGATAAAGGATTTTTAAAGATCCAAATGAGGGAACATTGATGTGGTAAAGGCAGCAAAGATATAAAGACAGAGGTTGAGTGAGGAAGCAGTAAGGATGGAAGTGACAAAAACAAAGACCTTGTGAGCATATCATGCATATTGGAATGGCTGATTTGACTCCATGAGATCCCATTAAATCTGTCTTCAAAAGCTGCATCATTAAAGTTCCCCAGCCAAAAGTTAGTAATAATAATAACAATTAGGCCTGGGCAATCTAGCCAAAAAACAATAGTGAAGTTTCATATTGGTCAACTGGATAATTATTGATTGTGTAAGTTGTGACTGATTATATGTTGTGTACTACAAAGGGTGGAAGTGGCTTAAGGTTTCTTGTATTATATTGCAACAATATTACAGGGATGATTATTAGTGCTTTCACAAATTGTGAGATTATTTTATAAATAATCATCAGTAAAGTGGATATATTGCCTAAGTGAGTAAAGGCAAATAATAGATCAGCTGGAACAGTCTGGTAAATTCTCAAAATGACATCACTTAACTGTAATGCAGCCTTTAAAACCAGGAAAAGACAACACTACTGACATATCACGATATAACCATATCCAAAAACTATCACGATATCTAGTGTCATATCACAATACAATATAATATCATTATATTGCCCAGTCCTAATAATAACAACAACGATAATAATAATAATAATAATAATAATAATAATAATAATAATAATAATAATAATAATAATAATAATAATAATGAAGAAATTATAAATTAAACAAATAATAAATAAATCTAGTCAACTCAAGTTCCAAGTTTATAGTCTAATGGTTCCCAGCCTGTTTTCCTTAAGGGACCCCGTTTCTATCATTATGTAAACTGATTACCCCTGACTGAAGTGACATATTTCATTGATATTTTATATTATACTCAATCCATAACAACAACAGAACAGAACAGCTATTAACCCGACCAGAGGAATAATGGAATAACTGCAAAAAATTTGTGTAAAATGAGTAATTAGGATACATTTTAAGCAGATTATTTTCTGTGAATACTGCATCAAAGACTTTTTGTCATATTTTTATCAACATTTTATTGTAAGTATTATGTATTTTCTTTTTTTTGTAACAGTAATACACAGTTACTAGGCTTTTTTTGAAGTAATTTAGTGTTTTCTTCTCTGCAGCAGTGACAGAAGGTTCTCTGAATACAGCTTGTAATGAGGTCTTCACTGTTATCCTGTGAGTTTATATCTTAAACAATAATTCAAAAACAACTATTCAGTTTTGTTTTGTTTTTAACAGAACTGAATGGAATATTGAAACACAGGGCTATTGTGAATATATGTATTTACACCCTTTAAAATCAAGAAGGCACTGTGACCCACTACAAAGCTTTGGCGACCCCTAGTGGGGCTGGGAACCAGTGTTATAGCCCACACAATTAATGTATTAATCAAGATAAATGAAAAATAATTAACGATTAATCAATGATAGAAACAATCATTAGTTGAAGCCCTAGAAAAGTTGTCATGGGCATCAATGATACTCTAGGACTTTGGCTCAGTGTTGGCTGAAAACAAACCTGCCCAAACACAGGTCAACAAAGTGTTTGTCAAAGACAGGCTCATCAGCTCTAAAACAATCCATGTGGCTCTGCACAGATGAAATGCAAATTCATAATAACATCCACTTGGCTTTGTCACAGCAAGGCCACAAACAATAGCTGGCTTGGCCTACATTCACCACAGATTTGTCGGCCTCTCAGATTACAAAGAGACATTCAGAAACTCAAACTCAGCCTCACTGACCATGAATCCTGCTGCACACATTGTAGCTTCTCTTACTTTTGATGTACGAACCAGAACAAAACTTGTTGTGATCAGCTTCTGTCTACGCTAGTTAATAATTCACACAACAGCAGAACTTGTATTCTTCACCATATGCTCACTCAAAATGTCAACAAACCTAAGACACCCTCGAGAAGCATGACTTTATAAATTACCAGTTTGATTTACTTAAAAAAACAGCTAAAAAAAAAGTTCATTATTGCAAAAAGAAGAAATGTAATTAAGATATGGGAATCAAAATCACACCAAAGTTTATCATTACATAAAGGTGAGAATAAGAGTGAGAGAGTTGTGAGTAGGAAAGCAGTAGAACTCCCTAATGTTGATGGGAATACGTTTTGGAGCAGATGAGACAAAACTCATTTTAGTTGAAGATGCTACACTGCTACAAAAAAGCTGAGAAAACCTTTTGAGTTTTGAGCCCAATTCAAATTCTCAAGTTTTGAAAAAGTTTCACCAACTACTGATGTTTTGTTGAGATAATTTACTTTTCTTCTTTAATAATTAAAATATATATATAGAGTAAATAAAGTAAATGTTAATATTTTAATATTGTCACACTATTTAATTTTTCAGACACTAAAAAAAAAACAAATCAGGTTCTCAGTGCACTGTGACTGTTTTTCCCCCCTAAAACTCAAAGATTCAAGTTTTTCTAAAGAAGAAAAGTAAATTATTTCAACTAAAAAATTATAGGTCAGCAAAACTTTTAAAGTTCATTTCAAAACTTAAGTTTGAGTTGGGCTCAAACTCAAAAACTATTGTTGAGACAACTTAAATTTAAATAGTGTTAATAGTGCAGCTACATCTACATGCAGTAAACTGCTCACAAATTACCATTCTTGTTAGAACAAAATATCATGTGTGAGCTCTACTGTCAGGACACACATGCAGCTACTTTTGAGTTTTCTACATGATTTGGATCTGTCAAACACATACAAGAATTCACCAGAACTACAGGGCGTCTTTTCCAGCAAATGCCAATTTGTGCTATTTAAACAGCACAGCACAATGGAGCTGTGTCTGAGGGCCTGAGACAACAAGTAAATAAGTGAAGGACAAAGTCCAGGACTAACCGTGACCCATCTCAGTTTGGGCATACGTGCCCATGGCCTTGAAGGACTCTGCCAGAGGTAACCATTTCTTGGACTGCTCAGGGTCACACTGGGCATACAGGGTCGGGATGAACATGACATAGTGTAGCCCCAAGGCCTCGTGAAAGGGGCCTTTAGCTATACTGCATGAAGGGAAAGTATATACACAACTCAAGTTCAGACTTGCTGTTTCTCCAACTGTGATGCATGCTAACTGATATGATCATTTATTATTAGGACTGGATGAAATGGCACAGTTTCTTTAGCTTTCAGGGCTTCTTTCTGGTAAATGATCAAATTACTATTGATGCTGATGCTGCCCACCCACCCTACCATCACTCACTCACAGGAACAAAGCACACTCAAAGTTTGCACAATCTCAGAAAAAAATGTAAAACTAATCTAAAATAAAAAATACCCATTTTCCCTTCACCTGTAGTGTTATTTATCCATCTAGATAGTTTTGGTGTGAGCTGCAGAGTTTTGGAGATATCAGCTGTAAAGGAGTCTGCCTTCTCTACAGTAAAACAGGACTAAATGTCACTCAGCTTGTGGTGCTAAAAGTAGGGCTGCAACAAATGATTATTTTCATACTTGAGCAATCTCTTGATTATTTCTCAATGAACTGATTAGTTTACAAAATGGTGAAAAATATCAATCGGTGTTTCCAAAAGCCCAGAATGACGTCTTCAGATGTCTTGTTTTGTCCACAACCCAAAGATATTCAGTTCACTGTCAGAGAGGAGTAAAGAAACCAGAAAGTATTCACATTCATGAAGATGAAATCAGAAAGTTTTGACTTTTTTTTGTCTGAGAAAATTACTCAAATCAATTAAACAATTATCAAAATAGTTGGTGATAATTTTAATAAACAACAAATTGTTGCAGCTCTGGCCCAAAGCACCAAATTATTATCATTTCCAGAAACCATGACCTGCTTACTGGAGATAATTCACAGACCTTGGTGTGCACAGTTTCATGTAGGAACTACTTTCTCTCCAGTAGAAAGAAAGTAGTTCCAGTAGATTCTACTGCAGAAAGAAAGTAGCTCCTACATGAAACTGTTCACAACAAGGTCTGTGGATTATCTTCAGTAAGCAGGTCATTGTTTCTGGAAAGAGACACTGACTTTGAATTTTTCAAATTTAACTTTTAGTTTTTTGGAAACAGTGATTGACATTTCTCACAATTTTCTGACATCTTTTAGACCAAACAACTATACCATTAATTGAGACGATTACTCAACCATGAAAATATTCATTTGTTGCAGTCCTACTTTGAGCAGCTCAAGGTGAGTGTCATTTAGTTCCATTATATTGTAGAGAAGGCAGACACCTTTACAGCTGATATCTCTAAAACTCTGCAACTCGCACCAAAACTATCTAGATGGATAAATAACACAACAGACCAGGGGGAAAATATGGACTTTGAATTTTGGTGTGAACTCTACCTTTACAATGAGAATTTAGTCAGTCATCATATACTGTATATCCAAACAGTGAAAGCATTTTAGGAACGTGTGCACTCAAAGTCTTGTTGCACTGTATCACAGAGATAAACTGATATTGTCAACAAATGACAGAATTCCTTGAGAGGACAGACTTTTAAATTGTATTACGTTACATAACACACATGTGAGCTCTCTGCAATGAAGGCAGAGAGCTCACACACCCTTTGACACAGTTTTAATGTCACAATGAACTTTGCTCCAACTGACTTTGTCAGCTGAAGGGCCACATTCATGTTTATATTTATATTAATTTCTAACCTATCCTGTTGTCTAGTTATTTGATACAGTTACAGGACAGTTGTGTCATAGACAGACAAAGATAGGTCATAATTAAAAATAGAATTGTGAGGATGAAGCATTATACATCTGCTCTAACAGTCCACTGTTAATGACTGTGCTTATATCATGGGTCAGAATCTATACCATGACATCCTGTGGTATCTCAGTGGAACACTGCTCATGTCATTTTGCATACTGCACATCGGTCAACGGACAATTCAAGTATAATATTTGAATAGTGGCATAAAGCACAGGCAGGGTGTGGTGGCATTACAGCCAAATTGTGTAATATGTCTACTACATATATTATGGCTATGTGTAAATTAGAAATTCTGATCCTGACAGACGTCATAATCAGTATCTTCACATTACAAACATGCAGTCAGTAAGTATAAAACTCATACTGTGTTTGTCAACTTACACATGTAATTATGGACAACAGCATGTTATTATTCATCACTTCTTTTTTCAGTCCCTCCAGGACTTCGTGGGCTGTTTTTGTAATTGTTGTGGCTGAAAATGCCTGATTTCATGGCAGCTTTTCTAAAAGAAAAAATTGCAATGCGTGTTGCAACTTTTTTAGGCATTTTTTGCAATGAAATTGTGAGAGCAAGTGAAAATTGCAAAAGAAAGTTGCAATTTTGTTTTGTAGAATTAATTAAATGCAAGACAAGACAACTGAGATGAGTTGTTCCAGAGAGAACGAACCCGCACTCTGTTCTGAGTGTTCTCAGTAACCTCACCAAAGAGAATCACGATTACTTAAACCCTAACAAAATATGCTTTATTTGTAGATGGGGGCACAAAAGTATACCTTGATGAATTGATTACTTTTTTGTATTTATGATGTAGGCTTCCATTTATTCAATAATGTAATACTTACAATGTAAATGTATCCATATTTGCTCACTTTCAAATGTAACCTGCAATATTTGCGAATGTAACATATAGAAAATTGTTTGTAATTTGTATATTTGTATTTACCCATTCAAACATTTTGGGGATACATTTGTTTGTTAATATACAGAGTGTTTTTATTTTTATTTTTTGTACTCTGGTTTGAATATTGCAGTGTGTTTAATAACCCATTGATAATTTTGTCCCTTTTTCTTTGCATGTGGGGAAGGTGTCCCTTTTTAAGACAGCTTCTCATTAATACAAACTGTCTGATGAAAGTCTTGTTACAAAATGTTGCAAACAAATGTTGCAAGTTGGACAGTGACAGAATCCTTTTGTAACTTTTTGGTCTAGTCGCTGCTGTCTTAGACACCTGCCTCATCCAATAGATGTGTGAAGTGTCCCTTTGTTCTAGGACACAAAATTACAAAAGAAAAGTGAACAGAGCATTGTAAATAATACATCTAGTAAATAAAGAAAAAAAACATTGAGTTGGTTCATTGAGATGTACATTTGATGTTCGGGGACTCATAGAAAGCAAAGACGATTGGTGAAATTTGTGTAAAAGTCGCAGAGTTCGAACTAAATTACGTTGTCACACAGAATTCATACAGATTAGTTAAAGATCGCAACTTCCTGGAGGGACTGTATTAAATCTGAAGGTGAGCATACATACTTATAAATGACCACCATCACACATATAATTTATTATTTTCTGATATTTTTGAGCCACTCCTTGTGTTCCTGAGTCATTTAATCACCTCCATGTTTATTTATCTCTCCTACCCACAGATTGCACAGTGCACTGCTCTGCCTCAGCCTTACAATCACATGCACCTATCTGAGTCTACAGTACATGAACCTCTTGACTGTTGACTCCATTACCACATACTTCTTATAGCAGTAGATCTCCTCTGGGTCTGCGATGCCGTACTCTCTGAGCTTCAGAATCATTTGGGCACTTTTTCTCACAGCCTGGTCATAGCGCTCACTGCGGGACAGGAAGTTTCGGTCCTCCTCCTTGAAGTCCGGGTCGCTGAGAACCATTGACTCTGCAGAGGATAGTGGAAATGAAATCAGACATGCATGTTTTGGTCTATACAGCTGTTGTGGCCTATGTAACTGGAAGTCAAACCAAAACCTAATTACTAACTATAGGTGAGTGGGGTCATTTGTGTACCCACGTGAAAAGATTTGAAAATGTGCATGTGCAAAAGAAAATAAGTCTGTAGATTATTAAAGCTTAGGTGTCGACCAATTATTAGATTTGATATGCAACATTTTTGCAACTATCGAAATCTGTTTTTTTTAATTTGACTGCTGATAAGATACATTTCAGTGGAAAAATTTGAGTGCGAAGATATACTAGTTTTGTTTATTTTTACTTTCTTTACTTTATAAAATGTTGGGTTATTTTAACTTAAAGAAACGCTGCTGGCAGCTCCCGGCACTTTTTATTTTAAGTCAATGTTCAAAATTTTAATTCAACAAACGCTTAAAGGCAAATTTTGTGCTAGAGTTTGTGTTATTCTAAATATAGACACCAAGATTAAATTTTTTTCTGCAAACATTTAATGGTTCCAACTATTATCAGTTTCCTTGATTATTAATCATCTGTATTGGCCCTGAAAAAACAAAACAAAAACACCACCAACAACAAAAAAACAAACTGTATACTGTAATATTGGTCGACCCTATAATGATGTGACTACCACGGCTCCAGCCAGTTTCCCAACATTCTTAGGAAACCTCATGCCGAACAAGCTGTGAGAACCTTAACTTTGAATAGTGATAAGAAAAATTAAATTTATACAGCATAATCTTTGAAAATATAATTTCTTCTAATTTTACTGATTTTTAGAACTGCAATGATGACTAAATTAATAAATAAGTCATTTTCTAAGAAAAAACCCTGAAAATTCTCTGGTTAAAGCTTTAAATAATATGATTATTCAGGGGTGCTGTTGTTCATCTGAAATTGCAAATGGATTTTGGGCTGTTCAACCAGTCAGACAAAACAACATTTGTCATCTTTTTTACCTTTTTTGACATCTTTTAGTTAAAATGATTGATGGAGAAAACATTAAGCAGATTAATTAATGTACAAACAAAGCATGCTGATTTAACAATGTATACAGACATGGAAAGACATGAGATATATATGAATAAGCTTCTTCTAACACATGCATGTATATAATGCATTTGCACACTTAGGACATCAAACAAAGGCTAAAGTCAAGTGTCATGTTGTTGTCCATCCCAGTTTTTGAAAGTCCAAGGTGATGTCTTTAAATGCCTTGTTTTATAATTTTAAAACACAAAGATTTAGCTTGATATATAATTGTAAATCTCCACATTTAAGAGGTCAAAAACAGCATTTTCTGCCATTTTTGCATGAAATATTACTTCAGTGATTAATAAATCAAAATATTGTATTAGCTAAATTCTTTTTCACCACTTGTAGGCGATCCTTTTATTTTTCAGACCTGATATTGCGATTATTTTGACAGATATTTCAATATGATTCATGATTAGAGGGAATGACTATTTTTATGTTATAATTTTAATTTTCACAGAATAAAACATGATGATGTGACATTTGTTAGAGTTTGCATCAAACAAACATGCTCACATCTGGAGAACATGATGTGTAGGCCAAGACATCTATGCAGCTCTACACTAATTCATTATAATGTGGTTTTATCACAAGTTATCAAAAAACACTGCATTCTGATATACATGTATTTAGTTGCAATTGGAAATATTCATCTCCCCTCACCTGAAAAGGTAATTTGGTGACGTGTATAGAGCTAAATGAAAACAAACATCAACAATTCTTGGTAAACACAGAAATAATAATAGTTATTGATACATTCAAGCAATTTCAGTAACATAAGTTGACATCATTTGAGTTTAAATGAAAAACATCTAGTTCTTTAGACAAATTCCCAGATATTTCCCTGCTCAAACACACCTGATTCAGATGATCATGAAGCCTCTGCCTGATAACGAGCTGATCATGTGAATCAGGTGTGTTTGAGCAGGGAAACATTTAAAACATGCAGGGAAGTGAGCTCTGAGGACCAGGATAGGGGGAACACTGCTCAGAACTTGGCAGAGCATCTTTTTTGCTTTGATAACCTCTAATAAACAGTTCCAGTAAGTGCTGACAAGCTTCTGACACCTTTCTCATGGAATCAAGACGCTGAGGCCTCTTGACAAAACTTTGGGCTTTCCCTCACAGCCAGACATGTTTGCTGCTGTGCCATGTTTCAAACTTCTGTACGATACTTCTATCAGTGTCTCTTGGAATGTGCAAGGTCATGGAAATCTTTTTGTATCATGCCCTTTTGGTGGTCTTTATATAAACACACCACAGCTGAAGGAAATTAAAGGTGGTTATTGAGTTCCCATCAGGTTAACCAATTTTGAGAACCATATTTTGGCCATATAGACGTTAAGCAGATTTGTCCAATAAGTAATATCATACAGAGGTTGACATGGCAGTATTAACACAATATCCTGCTACTCCAAAATACAATATAATCCATTTTCTTTGTTCATTTGCTGATAAAGACTTACCTGAAAACAAAATCTAGCTCTGCAAAAAAGTTTAAAGCTGTGAATCCTTACTTTCTTTGGGAGGTTGAATATTTCTAATTGCAACATACATACATATGTACTGGGTTCAAGTACTTTTAAATTTATACTTAATATTTATTTAGTTTAATATTTTAATATTAAATCAAACTTACAGTATTTGCTGTAGAGCTGCAACGATTAACTGAATAATTGCCTGCCAGCCATTCTGACTGATTAATTAATTTGAGCAATTTTTTAAGAAAAAATAGTCAAAATTGTCTGGTTCCAGCTCATTAACTGTGAGTATTTTATGGTTTCCCTCCTCCTCTTTGATTACAAACTAAATACCTTTGGGATGGGGCAAAATAAGACATCTGTGGATGCCATCTTTGGTTTTGAGAAACACTGATCTCGATTTTTCACCATGTGCTGACATTCTACGGACCAACTAATAACTGATTAATCAAAACAATCAACAGATTACTGGATGATGAAAATAATCGTTAGCTGCAGCCCTAATTTTGCTCTCGACTGTCTGTATTCTGCCTGAACGGGCTAGAAGTAAATAAGTAACCAGTCTCTTAAGTATGAACAAGCATACTGTGAAGGCAGGCAACGCTAACTGTTGGTAAATGTTAACTGCCATCTTGTAGCTAGTAACATAACTAACTTTAGAAATACCACTGTAAACGGACTTTAAGTAAGATAATCGTCTAAATAAAGTCAAAATTGGGCTCAACTCAGAACAACTAGCTACAGCAGAACGGTACCCTGCGGCCACGGACAGCAAACCTGCTAACAGATCTATAGCCAACAGCCGATGAAAGCATAGTTTGGTTAGCTCATTTATCTCCAGTGTGTACTCTTTTCTTAGCAAATATAACCATTATTATTATCATCATCATATCAAGTTCTAAGTCTCGACACTAACGAGCACAATAACTTCTTTCTGGCAAAGAAAACATGTCAAACTCACCTATCTCTCGCCTTCTTTTAGTCTTTTCTGGGCCTCCGTCCAAAATGTAGGTCAGTTTCTCGACGTCAAAAGTGGCGTTTTGCCGTTCTTTGACAATATCAGGATTCATGACTGTTTCTGACTGAAAACAATAGTTATAGTGAAAAAGTATGATGCGAGTTGTGTTGTATAACCTCTCACAACCTCAACCTGCTCCCACTGACGGCCTCCTCCGGGCGCAGCCGCACAAAGGTCTCGCACAGGCGGAGATTAGTCATGTGACATGTACCCCGGAAGTACCCATCTTTCCTCAGCACTGTACCATTTGCAATACACTGCATTATTTCTAAGTGTTTTAGGCTGTGTTTCTCCAAACTTGTTGTTAATTTGTGTTGGGACCGCAATGCTTCCCGCAGCGGCAGTGTTTCGTTTCCTCTGGGAGGTAAACTCTGGGGCGGTGCAGGAAGGAGAATCAGTGAGGATATTTGGCAGGTGAGTTTTGTTTGGAGCTCACAGAACTTCATTGTGTTCTGACTGGAAAACAGATTTGCTTGACGCAAGACAGTTCACGCTTTATGAGATTATACCTGAAGTTTGTCTACACAAATTAATTAAAATTGTACTTAAAGTGAAACTATGTAACCTCTAAAAGACAAAAAACACAGCCTTAAAACTAAAAAGATGAATTCATAGGCAATGAAATGCTGATGCAGCTTAGGGTGCTTTTCAGTATATAATATAATATAATATAAAATTATGCAATACACACACATATTGCAGTCAACTGCTTTTAAATTCCATCCATATTGAATTAAATATACAGTATTTGTTCTAGAGCTGCAACGATTATCGAAAATTCAATCTAAATTCTTGATTTTTTTTTTGCTTCTCAAATTTGAATATTTTATGGTTTCTTGACAGTAAACTGAATACAATATCTTTGGGTTTGAGGATGTCAGCTTGTGCTTTGTAAAAATTGATCAATATGTTTCACTATTTTCTGACATATTATTTACCAAACCACGTTTTGATTGTTGTGACAAAAAAACCTTGAAAATGGGCCAAAATAATCTAGGCTCAGTGCCACAGGAACATCAGCTGCAAAGAGTTTATTTGTGTTCTCCAGGACAGCAACACCAGCAAACTAAAGTTGATGAGACTGAAGAAAGACACTCCCCCTGGGGACGCACGCATCCATCTCTTTCTGAAAACCTCTGGTCTAGTCTTCCTGACTCATTCATCCTTATCTGACTGAGGTTTCTGTAAGTTAAAATCTATGGCTATGACCATGGCTCTGAGATATTGATAAATCCATGGTGCTGAAACAACAGGGGAACTTGCAATTGTGCCTGTTTCTCTCAGTCCCGCCCTTCTGCCTGTTTTCATCTCTTCATCAGTTGTTGCCTGTGTGCCCTCCCAAGAGAAGTGCTGTCATGATCAAAGTGACAAGTACAGCTTTTTATGGCTTTTTAGCCTTTATTGAAAGGACAGCATTAGATAGACAGGAAATGGGGAGGAAGGGGAAGACACGCAGCAAAGAGCCACAGGTGGGAATTGAACCGATGGCTGCTGCTGAGGACTGATTTCTGAACACCTGATTAATCAATTATCAATCAATTATTAAATTAATTTTCCACTATTTTGAGAATAGATTAATCTGTTTCAGTAATTGTTTTAAAAAAAGTCATCAAATCTTCAATGTGAATGTTTTCTAGTTCCTTTACTCCCCTGAGAGTAAACTGTGATGTCTTTGGATTGTGGACGAAACAAGACATTTGAGGATATCATCCTTGGCTTTGGGAAACACTGATCAACATTTGTCACCATTTTCTGACATTTTATAGATTAATTATTAATCTATTATTATTAATAACTCTTCTCTTCATGTGCTCCTGTTTTACATCAGTTTACCATTTAATATTTAATCCTGTTAGTACAGCATGCAAGTTATGTAAGGGATCATCTACAGTGAGCAGGCAGTAGGGCTGCAACTAATTAATCACTCAATCAATTGATTAGTTGTTTGGTCAATAAAAAAAAACTGAAAAATGTTGATCAGTGTCTCCCAGCTAAGATAATGTCATCAAATGTCAAAATAGTTGGTGACCACATTTCTTCCTGGAAGATGATGGTTCATCACTTTCCTCCCAGGATTGAATAAAGAGTTGGACAGTTCTTAACCCAGTTTTAGAAGTTTCATCAATCTCCTTAATTGTTTTTTTTTTCTTTGCTTGATGCAGGCCAATAATGTGAGCGCATTACATCTTTTCCACACCCACAGGTCATGTCTTCTGACATGGTTGTTTTAAGAAATGAGAAACTACTCACTGCACTCACCGACCACTTTATTAGGTACACCTTGCTAGTACCTTGTTGGACCCCCTTTTGCCTTCAGAACTGTCTTATTTGTGACATAGATTTAACATGGTGCTGGAAACATTCCTCAGGGATTTTGGTCCATATTAACATGATAGCATCACACAGTTGCTGCAGATTTGTCACATCCGTGATGTGAATCTCCTGTTCCACCACAGCCTGTGTGAACTGTAGCCTCAGTTTCCTGTTCTTAGCTGACAGGAGTGGAACCTGGTGTGGTCTTCTGCTGCTGTAGCCCATTTCCTTAAAGGTTCAATGTGTTGTATGTTCAGAGATGGTCTTCTGCTTTGCCTTTCTATCACACTTAACCAGTCTTCGTCATTCTCCTCTGACCTCTGGCATCAAAATACCGCATTTTCACCAAGAGAACTGCTGCTGACTGGATATTTTCTCTTTTTCAGATCATTCTCTGTAAACTTGAGAGATGTTTGTTTGTGAAAATCCCAGTAGATCAGCAGTTTCTGAAAAACTCAGACCAGCCTGTCTGACACCAACAACCATGCCACGTTTAAAGTCACTTAAATCACCTTTCTTCTCCATTCTGATGCTTAGTTTGAACTTTAGCAGCTCGTCTTGACCATGTCTGCATGGCTAAATGCATTGAGTTCCTGCCATGTGATTGGTTGATTAGATATTTAACAAGCAGTTGATCAGGTGTCATAACGGTGTTGGTTTACTTTGTTTACAGGTCTATAAATGCCCCCTCTTTCACTATTCACCATATCTGTAACTGGAAGTTTTCTGAAAGCTCTGAGTTCATGACATCATTTACACAAATTCCCATGTTGTGAAGTTCATGAGTTCCATTTGAAGGCAAGGTATGATCAGACCTGCATCCATAGCAATGATCTGTTATTCAGCAGTACATATGATGCTGTAATTGACCAATCAGAGTCAAGTATTTACCAAAACATTTTGTTATTGAATAGAATAGCAGACAATTCAACTATATTGTCCATGAAGGTGAAATATTGAATTTGGCCCATCTAGCTGTTCATACGCAGACATCACATCATAACACTGACAGTATGACTACTCCAAGCAATGAAACATTATACACAAAATGTAAGAATACACCTTAAAAAAAGAAAAGATTGACTTGGACTTTAAACCTGTTCAATTTTCCAGACTTGACTGCTATCAGCCTGAGGAGTCCAGGGCGACGCTGTCAGCTCAGCATGCTTCAAAGGAGCACCGCGTAGTCGTCCACACCATGTTTGTGGAGCCCTTTAACCCAATAATTGGGGCCCAGTACATAGTTCTGGGTGAGACTGAAAATGCTGAGGGTAAGTAATGTTATGGCTGGGAAATCTTAAATCATTTACTTTTAGGGTCAACCATTTATTTTATAACTTAAATGTTAAAGGACAATACATTTACAGAGGTCAGTTCACTCTTACAGGATTTTGTATAAATTCATTCAGTCTTTGATAAATTTACTGTAAACGACCACCTTATCAGGGATCAAGGAAACATGTTAAGTTGAAAACTAGCTTCTGTAATAACAGTGCTGCAGCTGCGGTGTTGATATAGACTTTGAAAGTCACAACTTTAGCCTTTAAATAGCAGTGTCTATTGGCCTGTATTTAAATTTCACTCACATTCATTTAATTAAACCTTGAAGCTCATTTAAATGTATCCAAGATTTGTTGCATTTGTCTCCTCCCTTTATCTGGATGTTCTTGTCTTACAGATGTTGGTGTGATGGTCCGTGCCCGCGTGCTGACCTGTATTGATGGCGTAAACATTGCCCTTCTACAGAAAGCCATCAATGAGCAAAGGAGCTTCTTCAGGGAGAGGGAGCGCACACGGGGTGATGCTGCTGCTCAGGCTACACATCCAACCTGATCAGGGTCTTCATTCATCAAGTTTCCCTCATTGAGTATCACAATTACAGCCCTGCCTCTTTGCCAAGGTGCACTGGAGGGCTGCTGTGTGAGCTCAAGTGAACAGTTTTCTGCACATCATCAGTCCTGGGGCTGCTATTTGACAATTAAAGCCCCAAAGTAAAAGAAGGCCCTTGTAAAGGGAAAAAATTAGTTTTTCTTCAAAACACATTATACATGTCAGAAGATAGTTGCTGAAAACATGTGAAAAGACTGAGAACTATGTAGAACGCACCTGTGGAGTTAAACCACGATTTCTGTGCTCAGGATTTTTTGGGTTGAACTGAAACGTGGCTCGATGATGTGCCAGAGCCATGGTCCCCAACACTATATAAGCCCCACAAACAGGCACATGACTGACACCACCTCCCCCTCCCCTTACCCTCCCTAAAGGTCAGTTATGAACGCACCTTCAGCGACCAAATCAGCCCAGCAGTTCACTTCAGCTCACTTCAGTTCCCTCAACCTGACACAGAAGAAAAAAAAAACGAGCGTCCATGTTTCAGGTCATAGTGGTGTTAGTGAGGAGTTGGGTGATTGTGAGACAGTGGAGTGGACACACCTCAATATTTCAGAGCAGAGGAAGCTGCTCATTATTTGTGATTTTGAATCCTAATTTTATATACTTAAAGATGTCTTTAATCATTCAAATTTGACTGGATAGTTGATAACACGTTTCTGTTGTATGACAGACTCTGAATATTTATTGTTGCTTTACATTTTCTTGTTGTCTCAGTTGGTCAGTGAAGAATTAATAACTGTTGGGTACATGATGGATAAATATGCATTTTTTTGCTATGTTTCTTAGACGTGTGTGTGTGTATGTATGTGTGTGTGTATATAAATATATATATATATATGTATGTATGTATGTATGTATGTATGTATGTATATATATATGTGTATATATATATATATATATATGTATATATATATATATATATATGTATATATATATATATATATATATATATATATATATATATATATATATACACATATATATATATATACACATATATATATATACACACTTTTTTCTGGTCTGATATCTTTCAAAACTGCTTTAAAAATATTACATTGGATGTGTCATGTATAGAATATAGATTTAAAAAACTATGGGTATATTCCATTCACATTAAAAGGCCTTATAAAAGCTATAACACTCCTATTGATTTTGCACTTCTGAAACAGATATAGATATATGAACGGTAATCTATTGGATGCATGTTAGCAGCTAGGTATAGTCTGTGCTAATGCATAATAATGGACTTGTACTGAAACTTTTTTTTTAAATATATTTTCAAAGTTTTAAGACAAAAATAAAGAACTTTAGTGCAGTTGCAGTCTTCTCTCTGGTATTTCCAGATCTAAACACATTGTTTATAATTGTCATTATGACCAGGCTTTAATGCACAGCCTAATTGTTGACCTGTACAGGTCCTGGGCTGTATGCTAAAACAGCAGCTCTCATCCTTTTGACTTTTGACCCCACATCAAAGATTATAACATTGAATTGGGCTAGAGCTTAAATTATTAGTCGATAATCGATTAGTCCATCAACAAGTAACAATTTTGACTGTTAATTTATTGTAACATCATTTTTGATGCAGAAATGCCATATATTTTCTGATCCAGCTTTTCGATTGTGAAGGTATTCAGTTTTTCTTTCTGTTTGCCCAGTTTTGGCCCGTTGGTCAGACAAAATGTCAAGATGTCAATTTGCATTCTGGGAAATTATAAGGGCCGTTTTCCATTATCTTCTGATATTTTGTATAGCAACTGGTGCATAATAATAAAAACAAGTTTAACTGTTCTCATATGTGTGATCATGTGTTGACCCTTCAGGTTTATCCTGGTACCCCTTTGGTGGTCCCACTGTATTAACATATAGCTGCATCAATAAATTTACTTCAAGCACTTCATGTGTTAGATTTGCAACCAGCATGTTCATGTACACTGGGTCGAGTGGTGCAGATTATTTGTCATTCGATATACTAGTTGAGGAACACACCCTCCTCGTCCTTGTAGTGGAAATTCTGAAGAATGGTTCACTCAGACACTGAAGAAGAGTTCGGGAGTCCCAGATGACTTACACAGGAGTATTTAATGAAGCTCGATCGAGGAGAATTCAGATTAGCAATACACTGAGAATATTGTGACTGCCAACCCAATTCTGAAGGTTACTTCTCGAGTGAAGGTATTTAACTGTCCCCTGACATTCGCTGGAATTTGACACGCCACCATGTATGGGCCTGATGTGTCTATCTATGTGTACACAAATTCTATTGGGCATAAGTGCAAAACAAGAAGCTATGCACCTCTTTGCTCTAAATCACTGTATCTGTCGGCCTTGCTCATGTATTGTGCCCTGCTAGAGAATGTGGAGACAGTCTGTCTGCCCGATAAGCCATAACCTTGGGACCTCAGGAGAAAGTATCTGGGGGATGCACTACTCTCATACTTGTGCAGCTGTGGACTGTAGTTGTGCAGAGTGACCAACTACTAGTGTGCCTGTTCAGGTTAGATGACCTATGACTGGACCCTTCACGACTGCATTGTCACCCGTATAAAGAGAGACTCAGGGAACAATCTTAGAGCTAGTGAGGCAAGTGAGGCAAATTCCACAACAGTCCTGACACACTTGTACTACCTGACAGCTGCATAAAATGGGAAGCTGTGGTAAAAGTGACCCTGAGTTTTAACTGGGTTCTTAAAATTGAAGATCTACTACATTTTAAGGTATTATTCTTGAAAGTAAATGTTAAAAAACTGTCCATTGTACCTGCATATGTGTTTTATTAGAAAGACTACACAGCAGTCAAAGTGACGGAGTCCATGCTCTTTAGCCATTATAATTTAAATTTATTGATATTTGTTTTTTCATAAAGTATCAAACAAGATTGAGTTTAAAGTGAACAATGTCAAGGATAGCCCACGAGTAATACAGAGTCAAATCAATCTTGGTAAATAGCATTGCACCATGTCCCAGTATCCCTAATAACACAGTAATATCAAAGATAAAATGCATTTATATTCTCTGTTTTTAAATTAAATCAAAAGAAAAAAAAAAAAAAACATCTGCCCACATCACATGTCTGGTAAACAAAAGCAACTCAGCAGCAATCATTTTGGCTAGACAGACAACTTTGCAGTAGAAGACTTTCCTGAGTCAAAATACACATTGTAATTAATGTATGGATTTAATATGGATTTCCCATAATCTAATAGTACATTTTAACCATATTACTCCGAATACATATGTTGTAAACACCTCTAGAATTTTGCATATTTTGATGTAGAGTTGTACGTTGGAATGTACCCAGACTCTTTGGAGGAGGCGGGCAGCATTGGCAAGCCTGACACAGGGTCTGTCTTACAGCGCTCCAGAGCTTGTTTGTAGTTGATCTTCTCCTTTGTGATCGGGTCTGTAATATCCTTAATGTAGGTTGTCTCAGCCTGCAGCTCTCTCAGCATTGTGCTGTCAATCATTTTGGATGCAATTGCGTCCATGATGCTTACTCTGCGGCCAGTGTTGGGATCAACCAGCCCTCCTGTCAGGTGCTGTGCCTCCATATAGCGAGTGGCAGTTTCCTTTGGCATCCAGCCTTTCTGAGCAGCTTCTCCCACAGACAAACGCTCTCTGGTCACAGGGTCTTCAACACCAGTGAAGGCCTTTTGTGCATTGAGTAGCCTCTGTACATGACTGTCCTCAATGAGGCCTTTGGTTGCTGCCCTGTGAACTGTGTATCTCTCTTTGTTGTTGATGTCAATGATGCCACCCGTTGATGCCTGAGCCTCCAGAAGTTTTTGGGCAGTGGCAGCATCAATTAGTTTGCGCCGGGCAGCACTGGGTATTGCATAGCAGGTGTCAGTGTTTGTATCCATTATTCCAGCAACTGGGTAGATTTCTGTAGCTCTAGAGATGTCTGAGGGGGCTGATTTCACTGTTGTGGTGGTCTTTGGGATGATTGAGTTGAACTGTGGTTGCTTCTTACTGTCACCCGCAACCAGCAGAGCAAATTCTGAGATGGGAAGTTTGCCTTGTTTGTACTGTTGCAGCTGATACTCTGTCACCCTGCCCTCTTTCAGAGCATTTTTGATAGAGTACTGCTTTCCACTCTTGCGATCCTGCAGTACTGATGTTTCCCCATCAGGCCCTATGGAAGTAATCTCTTCCCAGTCACACTCCAGCTCCTGCAGATGAATGTACTGTGAACGATCAATCAGGCCTTGCATGTAGGCATCATAGGGTGACATGTCTTTGCCTGTGTCTGGATCCAGAATGGTGATTTTGGTTGAAACATTAGTCTCTTTGGTCCTTGTCTCTGCTTGATCCTCTTTCTGCAGGTTCAGCAGAAGTTCCCGGATGGTGCTGTCTCGCAGATGGATTTTGTCTTTTTCATCTAGGATCTCCCTTTCCAGTCGCTGGACATCAGACTCCATCTTAAGGCTCTTCTGCCTGCTCATCTGTGATCTTTCACTCATTAGCCTGCTCTGCTGCTGGAAAGACAGGCTGGTGTCATGTCTCTTGGCTTCAAGTGTCCTGAGCTCCCGAGTGAGGTTGTCCCTCTCCCTCTGTAAAGCATCTCTGTTCAGATTGAGGGTAGTCTCCTCTCTTGAAGAGCTAGACTTGCTGCCCATCAGGTGGTTGATTTTATCACTGATGCGTCTGATTTCATCTTCCAGGTCCTGTCTGGCAAACTTTTGCTGAGTCACCTGCTCCCTCAGGCGATCCCTCTCTGCTTCAACAGCCTGGTCTTTCTCAACACGGACAACCTCTTTGTACACCGTCTTCTCACCAGATTTCTCCTTCTGTAGAATCTCAAGCTTTAGAGTGATGCTACGGATCTCTCTCTGGAGACGCAGGATGTCGCTGGTTTGCTTGTCCATATCTGACCGAAGACCGTTTGACTTCATCTCCAATTTTGGATCTCTTTCAACCTTCAGTACCTCCTCCACAATAATACTTTCCTCAACGGGAGGTGGGGCATTCTCCAGCTGTGTGATGCGCAGTCGGATCTCTCTGAGTTCAGACTCAGCTTGAATCCTCTTTTGGCGCTCATCACTCTCTCTGATGATCCTCAGTTTATCTTCCAGCTTTGTTCTCTGCTGCTGCAGCTCTAGCTCTAGTTGACGTCGGTTCTTTACTTCATCATCAAGGTTCCTGCTGAGTTTCTCATGCTCTACCAACAACCGTGGGTCCTTCTGTAAACGTACAATCTCCTGCACAACCACTTTCTCCTCAGGCTTCTGCCTCTCCAAAAGGATGTATTTGTTTTGCAGATCAAACACCATCTCTTCAAGATTGCGCCGCAGCTGTGCCTCCTCCCGTACATCTCGTCTCAAGCGGTCTGCTTCTTTCTCCAACAAAGGATCAGGTTCATACTTGATGACTTCTCTGGTGACAAGTTTGGTCTCCACCTTGGACTTTTCAGCCTTCCACTCATCTCTGTCTTTCTTGAGCAGCCTCACCCTGTCAAGGAGGGAGTTGTAAGAGGTGTGTAAATGGTTCACCTGATCATTTAGCCTCTGGATCTCTCTCTCATTTTCAGGGCTTCTTTCCTCCTTAACCACCTCTTGGAGAACTTCCTTCAGCTCTACCTTGGGCTTCTCAGAACGAAGGATATCCACATCAGACGTGACATGGGTGATCTCCCTCTCCAGGTCAGAACGCTGCCTGCTGCAGTCTTGTATGTCTTTCCTTAGTTTCATTATCTCCACTTCTGTGTTTGGGTCAATCCGGTAGATCTCATTAACAATTTCTTTCACCTCGACTCTTGGCTTCCAGAATTGAGCTTCTCGGAAGCGGCTCTGAAGATCCATCACCTCTCTGGACAAAGAGTTGTTTTCAATCCTCTCTTCCTCCAGGCTTTGTCGAATTTTCTTAGATTCAGTGATGAGTTCAGGGTCTTGCTCAACCTTTTTCACTTCCTTAGTGACGATCTTAGGCTGGATGTTAGGAATGTCTCTCTCAAGGGCATTAATCTGGCTCCTGGTCTGGAAGATTTCATCATTGAGCAACTTGCTCTTGTTGTTCTCATCAGAAATTTCCACCTCAAATGTTCGCACTGCTTGCAACATCTGTGGGCTCTTTTCCACTTTCACCACTTCCTTCTTAACCACTCTCTCTTTGATGGGTGGCTTCTTCTGCTGGAGAATTGAGACTTCTGTCTTCATCTGAATCTGCTCCCCATCTTTCACTCGGATTTCGTCTTTCATTCTTGCTATTTCATCTCTAATCTTAGCAGCATCTATGTCCAGCTGAGGATCTCTTTCAAACTCTGTCACTTCTCTGGTCACCAGTTTGGGTGGAGTGCTTTTGAGGGTGTCCTCCAGGACAGTGATTTTCTTGTTAAAGACTTCAACCTCAGTGTGGATGGTGCTACGCCTCATGGATTCTTCATGCAGTTTATTCTGCAGATCAGCCAAATCATTCTCCAGTTTTGGATCACGGTAGTATTGAACTACTTCTTTCTCCTCAACACGCTCCACTCCTCTGCGACTCCTCAGTGAGTCCAGCCTATCTTTAAAGGTTCTCAGGTCTGTCTGGGCATGAGTCGTTCTCTCCTTCTCTTCCTCCAGCTCTTTGAACAGGCCATTTAACTCCAAAGCATTCCTTTGTTGGCTTTCAAGCTGCACTTGTTGTTGTGCCACCATTTGGACTTTCTCTTCATTCTGCAGCAGGAATGAATGACAGTAAGTTTTCAAGTGGCATGTTTTGTGGCGTAGATTTAATTCATTTTATGGAGAACATATTTTGTAGTGAAGATGTCATATAAAGGATGACAAACTTTTTTCTTAATTCACAACTTTGTTTCTTACTTGTAAAATGAGATTCTTAGCCAAGTCCATCTGTTTTTGGCGTTGTGTGTTTTCAGCCGTTGCTTCAGTGAAACGGTTGACCAGATCCTTTTCCTGTAATAAGCAAGAGACACAGCAAAACATCAGCCATCTTGACTTTTTAACAAATGGGTGTTATGCATGCACAAATATTGGACTTTAAATGATACCTCTTTCTGAATCGTATCAGCCAGTGTGAGCACACGAGGTTTCTTTGCAACTGTGGCTCCATCCTCCTCAAGTGTACTGTTGTATTTGTCAACGTTGGCTTCGTATTCCTGCTCAGATGTAAAGAAGTAGGCAATGTTTGCTGTAATCATTCATTCATTAATCAAGCATGCCTGGGTTCCAATTTGTGGACTATTTGCAAAGAAAATTTTCTAGTGAAAAACCATGGGTAAGGATATAAAATTATGTCATCTCTGATGGTAACATTAGGGATTTAATACTTTTTTTTTTTTATAGAATGTCTTGAATCACCAACACAATCTCAATACAATATTTCATATTGTAATCCAATTATTCTTACATTAAGTAGATTCTGCAGATTTTGAGACAGGTCAGCCATTCTGTCCATGTCATCACCTTTCCTCTTCAGGTCATCCATCACCCTCTGCGGTGAAAAGACATCTTGTTAATACCATTTAATAATGGCATTTTTTCAGATTTACATAGGGCAAAACATATGTTAAAATAAATCACTGACAGACAAAGAGATTAAGAGAGAAGTGGATGCTCTGGTTGTTCAGAGAAAAAAAGATGAAGCACCCTCAACTATTCTTCACATGACACTGGTCTGGAGACAGTCTCACCTCTTGGGATCTCTGCTGCGTTGCAACCTGAGACAGATCATCATTGGAGTTCATCTGGTTTGTCGGCAGGTTGTCCAGGAAGGAGTTGAGGGATTTGTATGTGCTCTGGTACTCCTGGTTCTTTGTTGCAGCTTCTTGTAAGATGTTCTCTCTGAGAAAATTCACCAATATGATAGATATGTTAAAAAAAAAAAAACCTGACTTTGTTAAAGCTCTTCATCAATGTACTTTGAAATGAAAAGAGCTGGTGATTAGCTCAGTTTTTGTTTTCTTTCATGGCTTGCCTTAAAATCTATTTATGTCACAGGTGTAATTAGCTTAAAGGGATAGATCACCCCAAAATCAAAAGTACATATTTTTCCCTTGGCCTGTAGTGCTGTTTATCCATGTAGATTTATTTGGTGTGAGTTGCAGAGTTTGGGAGATATCAGCCCGTAGACAGATCTGCCTTCTCTCCATTATAATGGCACTAAATGGCCAAACTGAAGCACCAAAAATACATCTGAACAGTTCAAAACCAGTGTCTCTTTGAAGAAATCATGATCTGATTACTCAAAATAATTCACAGACCTTGTTGATGTGAGTAGTTTGATGTTGGAACTACTTTATTTCTGCAATAGAATTACCGGAAATACTTGCTTTTCTACTAAAAATATAATTAATTTCTAGTATGATATTAATTTAACACAAAACAAAACAAAAGAAAAAAATCACCAGAAATAATGTGTAACATGTTATTATCCTATGCAACACGCTGTATAATTAGATTTTATATGAACACTATGAAACTATCCATTGCTGCTTGTATTTCTGTGCCATTATCCATTTTAAAAGACAATATTACTTTTTACTGTTAATATATAATACTACACACAATGTGTGCATTTATCCTGTACAATTATCCGTTTATCTGTGTAAGTAAAAGGTCTATATAGTTTGCATACATATGCTTATTTATTTTATGTCATTTCTGTATATTTTCATTGTTATTCTACTTTTTTCATCAGTCTTAGTTTATCTAAGTTTAACTTAGCTTATATTAACTTAGCTCTATATGGCTGAGCACAAAACAAAGGAGAAGATTAGCAGGATTATTAGAAAAAAAAATCACACTTTCTAGTCTTTTTAATTGTTTTGTGTCCCCTCAGATTTATCTTGTGACTCTTTTGGCGGACCTGACCCCCAGGTTTGGAACCAGTCTTATAGTGGATTAAATGACCCACACTGAACTAATGGAATTGATTAATACATATCTCTGTGGGTAAAACCTACTAAGTAACCTACTGGTCTGGCTCTCTGACTTGACAGTTGCAGTCTGACTCTCACCTCTCATTCAGCTGGTTGGCCACGTTTCCGTAGCGCGTCTGCAGCTGCTTGACCTCTGCTCTCTGCCGCTGGATGTCAGTGCAGTACTCCTGGTAGCCCTGCTGCAGAGAGCTGCACAGCTGCTCTGTGGTTTCCAGGTCCTGGCTTAGCTTCTTCATGTCGTCCTGAGCTGCTACCACAGCCTTTCGCTGGTACTGAATGCAGTGAAGGAGACATGCAATTTTAATATCCATGGAATTTCTGTGATGTGGAAGTGGTAATATTTTAACAGGATGTGGAAATTGCAGATTTCCTCACCTGAATTTCATCAGCACGGGCCTGGATTGCATTTGGTGAATCAGGGATTGGACCATCTTCACTCAGCTTTTTCTCAAAGCCAGAGACGAGGCCATCTACCTTCTTAATCTGATTCTCCAGGTTGAGAGATGCATTTGCTCTGAAATTATATACACAAATAATTATGTATGTTAATTGTATTGCAATGATTGAGTTCAGTAGTAGAGCATGAGTTAGACAGACTGACTTACACCTTTAAAAATATGACAGGTCTGAATGCTTGCAAAGACAAAACCTTCCACCGTGTCACTCCCAAACAATACATGCTCTTACTTCTTGGTGTAGAGGTCAGCAAGTGCTGCAATGCTGTCATGCTTGTTGTTGGCAGCACTCAGTTTGAGTGGCAGTGCAGAGGAAGCACTGCTGGGGTCTTTGGCCAGCAGGGGCTGCAGGTCCGCCTGAGCTGCCTGCTTCTGCTGCTCCAGAGCCTTCAGAGCCCTGGCAGCTTCCTGCAAGAGGCGAGTGTAAAAGGTAATAAAGTTTATTCGGCAGATACACAGTTACACAAGTACAACGTACAGTGAAACATGCTCTCTGCATTTGACCCATCCTACATTAAGGAGGAATTGGCAAAAGTGTCACATCGGCTGTTCTGAACGTCTTTTTTATTCTCAAATTCTCATCATAACAAGTAACCAGCATCTTATAATGCACATTGAAAACATTTTCAGTGCTTCCCTGAATCCCCTGGATCTGAAGGACTGACTGGAGGAATCGATGCAGGAACGTGAAACAGGAACAGTCTCCTCTCCAGTGAACACAGATGAAATGAATGACACAGTTACCGGCTTTGAGGTCTTGTTTTTAAGTCTCACCTCTTGTTCCCGCAGCCTCTTGGCCAGATCTCCAGCCGGGTCGCTGCGGTTCAGCGGGGCTCTCAGGCGGCTCAGCATGCTCTCCTCAGTGCTGGCCAGGTCCTCGTCCAGCTTGTCCAGCTGCTGAGCCAGGGCTGCTGCTTTGGGATCCAGTGCAGCAGAGGACACTGGGGCTGAATGAAGAAACAGGACAGTGATGATTGCCTAATCTGATTGTAGCCTGAAAGTGAAAAGGTAAAACTATTTGTGCAGCTGCTTGGGAATAATTAGAATGATTTTTAGAACCAATGATGGCATATGATTAGGTTATTTGAGGGTTTAATGTATAGACAGTGACCTGATTGTTGGGGTCTGGAGACTTCTGATTTGTGATTCTTCAGGGATGCTGCCAGAGCAGCTCTTCTCTTCTTGATGTCTGCCAGTTCACCACCCAGACTAATGAAGCATGGACAGAGAGAGAGAGAGAGAGGGAGAGAGAGAGAGAGAGAGAGAGAGAGAGAGAGAGAGGCAGGAATAGGAACAGCATTACTGACATATTCTTAACTGTAAAACACTCAAAATGTCAAGGCAACTTTCCTTAATAGATCTGAGCTTTAAGTCCAACTCAGACTCTTAAGTTCTGAAAAAGTTTTACTAACTAATAATGTTTTGTCGAGATAATTTAGTCTGCTTCTTTAGATAAACCTGAATCTTTGAGTTATAGACCACCTCAAGTGAACAGGGCTTAATAATACAAAATTTTCAGTTTCAACAATTTCATTTTCAAGCACCCACATAGTGCAAAATCAGGTTCACAGCTCACTGTGAACAATGTTTGAAATGCACATTTTTGGGAACTTTGCTTTATTTGGGTGCTTGAAAATCAACTGAAAATATTAAATTATTAACATGATTCACTTTCACTTCAATGAGTTTTTTTTTTTATTCTATTTGTTCATTTTTTAAATGCATTTTCTGGGGGATTTCTAAAACGTCAAGTTTATCTAAAGAAGCAAAAGTAAAATATCGCAGTAAAACAATTTGTGAAACATTTTCAAAACTTTGAGTTGGGCACAAACATTTTTTAACCTACCAAGTAATTTGCCTTAAAATTTAGAATTTTCTCAATTTATTTATTTATTTTATTTTATTTTATTTTATTTTGTTTTATTTTAGTTTAGTTATTTTTTTTTGCAGACATGAAACAGTTGTGACAGTTGCTCTTACAGTTTAAAACATGTTAAAGATATAAGTCTATATTTTGTATAGACTCCATTCGATATTCACTTATTACCCACTAGAAGTGTGTGGTAGTGGCTGTATCGGTACAGACCCTGCCCTCTGCCTGGGTTTCCTTATTTTTTTCTCCTTGTTTTCCTGTGCTCATAATGTTTCACCAACCTGAAACGTTGGTATTCGACGTCCCGATGCATTTACAAACAGCTCGGAAAAATCCTCCTGAGTCTACCTTTAAGACTAACTCAAAGAAACGAGCCAAAACGATTGAGAAAAACTGTAATCCAGCTTTGCATGACTCACAGGTCCACTTTGTCGATGGCCTCTGGATCAGGTGGAGGGATCTGGAAGCAAACTCCTGGGAAGGTGTTTGTTGCTCCGTCGGTGGAGGTGACGCTCCAGTTCTTGGGGTCTGAGTTTGACTTCAGGGTGACCTTCTCCCCTCTGGACACAGAAGCCTACATGATAATCAGAAACAAAACACATGCCCAAACATTTAGACATCTCAGCCTTTTCTTTGTCCCCTGAACGCCTCACAACATATGAGGTTAAGAAATCTCCACCTTGTCTGTCTCCCAGTCACACAGGGACTCCACTGTGATGGGTCTGTTGGGGTTGTTGCGTCGTAGTTTGAGAGGACTGATGGTGGTGCTGCGTCTCCTCAGGTCTGCCAGCAGCTGTTCACTGTTCTGTACAGCCTTCTCCTCCGCCTGGTGGGAAACAGACACAGATGAAAAGATGACCTAGAAAAGACTCATTTCATGGTACATAGACACAAATCCACATCTATTATAAATGCTGTGCTGTACCTCGAGCTGCAGCAGCGTCTCTGAGTTGCTCTTCTTGCTGATGGACTTTGGGTCCAGACTGTTGTTGAGTTTGGTCAGTGTCTCTGACAGTTGCTCCGTCTCCATTTGGTACTGGAAAATGGCACAAAAACTGTTTAACTTTTTTTTTGTATACAACTTGGATGTCTCTCATCCTGCAGGGAGATGCGTTCAGTGCATGAAAATGTTTTCACACATATTTGACTCAAATGCAGATTGTGATGATGACAAATTATGGTGTATGCTGCTGTCCCATATTTACCCTTTTGTATTCCTCCACATTGTCCAGGTGTGTCTCTTGACAGATGCACAGATTGAGGAATTTCTGCCACTCATTCCGTACAGCATCTCTCTGAGCCTGGAAATGTAACATTTAAATGGATGTAAATGGCATTCTGAGTTTGAAATCTGTAACTTTCAAAGCTGTTGAAAGCAGTGCTCTCTGGGTAATGACAGGTACCTGTATTGTGGCACTGGCAGGGTGCTTCATTTCAATCAGTCTGTCTCCTTCCTCCTGCAGTTTGTTCACCTCGCTCTCATGAGCCAGCAGGCTGTTGTTCTTGAAGTTCTGATGGAGATCAAATCATAGTGGGGTTACTTACAGGTTTTGTTATCAAGTATAGAACAAATCATCTCACAGTGATGACTCATCAGTCCTGACCTCATACTGCCTGCGGACGTCAGGTGGGTCCACCATGCGGTCACTCCAGTCCTGCTTTTTGATTTTATCCTGTTCTTCTCCCAGGAAGGCCAGTTCTTTGTTGCCGGCCTGCATGTACTCGTACAGGCTGTTCAGGTAGTGGCGACGCCACTTGGAGTTGTCCTGAGGAGAATTTAAATAAATCAGAATTGAACCTGAAGATTAAATAAATAAATTAATAAATCCATTTAAGTTAACAGAAAAAGATTACTTAATTCCACTAAATTCCTGTATGATGTTTTACAGTGTGATTAAAGCTTTTCCTCATAAAATAAATGATGTGCTATCACATGTGAACAAGTCGACTCACCAGCAGGTTGTTGTACTGTTTCTTCAGCTCTGTGTATTTCTCCTAAAAGACAAAATAGTGACACACCTCATAAGCTGCCAGCGTTGCATTAAGATTAAAGAAGCAGGACACAGACAGACTTGATCAGCTGCTGTGAGCGCACAGTGTTTCAGTGAAGACATGCAGAGTGTCCTGTCAGTGTCTCTCCATGTGCTTGTTCACCTTGCTGCCTGCAGAGCTGACGCAGAGCTGTGAGTTGTACGCCTCGATCTCTTTGTGCAGGATGTTGTGAGCAGCGATCTGCTTCTCCAGGTCAGCCATGGTGGGGCCGTAGTCCTCCACGTTCACCTCTTTCTGAGAGCACACACACCACAGGAGCTCAGTTAATCATGTGTAGAGACAAGATACACACTCAGCTGTGTTTTTGAATTCACTCAGCTCTGGTTAATGTATTTATTACAGGGTAGTGAGTCTGTAAAACACTGTTTATTGGATGAAAACATGCACAGTGTGTTTGTAGGAAAGCAACAGGTCTGAACTGCATGTACAGCAGGAGGAGAATTTGATGTATTATTGTGTTGCAACAAGTTTAAAGGATTAGACTGGTGTTTTTCTTATTGTCAAATAATTCCATTAAAAAAACTTCATCTCTCAATACCTCTAAGGGTGACCAACACTCACCCTTAGAGGTTTTGTCTTCTAGAAAAATCTAATTGGTCATGATCTAAATGTCATCAGGCAGAAAATATTTAGTCAATACCTCAGGAAATGTAAGAAATATCAAGTTTCATTAAAAAAAAAGGCTCAGTAGCTTTCTATTGCATTTGTTGGGGATTATTTCCAATGGCGGATCAATACACATTTAGTATGTGAACAAGTATTTACAGCTGCAGCAGAGTGACTGCAGGATTGCGTCAAAATGAACTACAGTTTATGTTAATGAAGGGACATGTCACCCAGTCCATTGTGTGGCTAACTATGAGTGAATATAATTAATGTGTTTCTAATTGTTTTTGGACAACTATGGAGCTCTATGACACAGAGGAATAAGATTTTTCAGGCTTTGGTGATACAGACAATATATGACAGTAGAACTGCTGCTGGTTTTGGTCTTTTCATTGAATTAGTTTCCAGCAGACCTGCACAAATGTTCAGACAGTTTTATTTTACTTACTTGCTTCTGGTTGAAAACAGGCCCCCAGTCAATTCTGGGCATCCGTGACACATCATCGATCTGCTCGTAGATATCTCTGTAGACGGTGCAGTCCTTCAACCAGCGCTCGTGAAGGTGGATGACGCTGGAGTGACCAGAGGGCAAAGAAAAAAAACAACTTTGTGTTTAAAGAGACTCAAGGTGTGATAATAACACAGATTGATGCAGACTATGTAATACAACCAGGATATTGTGAAATAATCAAAAATTGCAAAAAGGGTTACAGAGAACCCTTTATGTATTCCAGAGGTTTTATCCAGAGCCCTCCCAAGGGGTTCTACCAAGAACCCTTTTATGATTCAAAGATTTTATCTATAACTCACAGAGAGGGTTCTACTGAGAAACCTTTTATATTTCAAAGGTTTTAACAAGAACGCACCCAGAGGGTTCTAGGTAACTAAGGACCATTTTATATTATAGTACAAAGAACACTTGATGAAAACTTTTTCTGTAATTCTTTTGTGAGGTATTTATTGTGTGCAAGCTCACTCGCTCTCGATCTCTTTGGCCTGTGGGTGCTTGAGCTTCTTGGCTTTGTCAACATCAATGAACAGTTCCTTGAGCAGGTCCTCAGCAGCACCCAGCTTGACTGATATCTCATCCTGATGCTGGAAGGGCAGCTCCTTCTTGTCATTTTCATAATCCTGGTGGAAACAGACCACAGTTAGGGTGATCTCCTTCAAAGTATCACGAGTGCATTAGTGTGTGTTTGTGTGTGTTCTCACCACAGCCAGCAGCTCCTCTGACCGGAGGATGTCTTTCTCCACCTGGTCAGCATTCGTTTGCATCTGGGCGATCAGCGAGGCCAAGGTGCTGGCCTGGTTCCTGCAGGGTGAGGAGAGAGGTCATGGATCATTGACAGATGATTATTGACAGTCAGCTCAGTCTCCCTCACTCAAATATCTCTCAAATCCCTCTCAAAGTCTCAAATCCTCTGAATCTGAGGACCAACACTCACCCTTAGAGGTTTTGTCTTCTAGAAAAATCTAATTGGTCATGCTCTAGATGTCATCAGGTAGACACACAGCTTAAAGACTGTGATGAAACCAAATAAGGAAACATTTTCTTTATGAATTTGACAAACTGTTGAAAGTGTAAAGACACTAATATACAACCTCACCACTAGATCCCACTAAATACAGTGGTTCTTTAAAGGAGCAGTTCAGAATCCCCCAAATCCAAAATACATATTCTTTCCCTGGTCTGTACTGTTGTTTATCCATTATCCATTCATATTCTCTCCAGTATAAACTAAATGGGACTCAGCTTGTGGTACTCAAAGCACCAACAATACATTAGAAATATTCAAAACCAGTGTCCCTTTCCAAAAATCAAGATTCTGTCACTCAAAAGACATGCTATTTCTTTTTTTTATAGAAAAAAGTAGTTCCAGCAGATTCCACTGCAAAAAGAAAGTAGTTACTATGTTAAACTGCTTAAACATCAAGTTCTGTTGATTATTTCAGCAACCAGGTCATGATTTTTGGAAAGGGACACTACTATCAAGTTTTTCAAATTTATTTTTTTGATGCTTTGAGCACCACAAGCTTAGTGCCATTTAGTCCCATTATATTGGAGAGAAGGCAGACATCTCTATGGCTGAAATCTCCAAAACTCTGTAACTCACATCAGAACTGTAAAGATGAATAAAGAACACTACTGGCCAAAAAGAAAATATGTTTTTTTTTTGATTCGGAGGGTGAACTGTCCCTTTAAAGGACCAGTGTATTTGGTAGCATCTAACGGTAAAGCTATAGATTACGACCTACTGAATACTGCTAACCTCACCCTCCCCTTCCAAGCACACAGGAGAACCTCTGGGCACCACGACATATACAAAGAAACATGAAAAGCCGTTGTAAGCTACTGTAGAAAGAGAACCCACTCGCTCTACCAATAGATCCCTTTTAATCTTACACACTGGACCTTTAAAAATCCAATGACACATATTTAAGTTTTGGGGGTCCTACATTTTATGTTTATGTAAGAAATGCCCAAACCGCTGGCATGTCAGTTGGAGAAAAGTTTCTCATACCATGAGAAAAACATTTTCAAGACCAAAAGAAAGAAACACTGGTGTCTATTTCTGGACAAACTTCACATCAGCAGATTTTTATACGAGCCAGTTGAAAAACAAAACATATTTTATGATCATCTCCAATATCAAAATGTGCACCGAGGCAGTTTCCCTTTTTATTCTTTATTTATTTATTCTTCTCTTGTATCTGGCAGATTTGTGTTTTATCAAGATCAAACACAAGCTGACAAATCACATACTGTCTCAAGGCCTGTTGCCACCCAGGAGCGTTCCCTACATGCTAACCATTCCACAGCGGCTGTGACCGTCACTCCCTCTGTCATTCTCATTGTGCTGCTCTCTGTCGATGCCACTCAGGGTTTAGCTGATAAAAAGATAAAGTGATGCCTCAGACAGAGGAGGAGACTCTACCTGCTGACAACTAGAGATGAAGTACACCTGTAAAACTAAATAAGAGGTCGGAAATGAAAAGATTTTGAAGGATATGAATGAAGATAACACATGATAGTGCTGCAGTATAATAAGAGGTTCTGTGGTGGTTAAATCTTGAGTTTGTAATCAGTTATAGTCGAGGAAGCTCAGGCAGGCTGCAGGAACACAGCAAGAGTGCAAGACATGTGGAACATCATAAACTGACAATAACAAGTGAGGACGAGTCCTCCACTGTAAGTCGATCAGCTGTTTATAACTGTCAGTTGTCTGTCAATGTAAAGTTAAATCTCTTATTCTGAAAACAAAAGCCCACTGCTCTGAAATAACCTGTCTCATGCCTGTCACATCGCTGCCAAACTCCATTAATATGTTGCTCAATTTAACAGTCATAAACATCTGCTTAAAGAGTACTAATAACTTCTTACAACTCATAAACAGACACTTACTCATTTGGCAAACATTTGGCATTAATCTGAACTCTAATTAATGAAATGTGAAGTCATGGATTGGAATAGAAATTTCAAAGGAAGGCACCATGACATTTCACAATGTTTCCTTCATATCTGATGACATATCATGGTTATTTTATGATTTACTATAGCAAATATATTACAGATGTATCCTTTAAAGAGAAACTTGCAGGTTGAATTTCTTATGCTTGTGTGTCCAAACGTACAACGTCTCCAAACACACACAGGTTGTATAGCTGTGTATATATACAACACTTTAATTTACCTGCAAGTTGCTCTTTAACACCAGGAGTGGCATTAATATTTTCTTCTGTAATACTCTTCAAATATGAGAAACATCCCATAATATGCAGCATTTACACTGAAATCAGTTACACATCAGTTGGGAAAGTGAGTGAAGTCACAGCTGCATAAAGGAAGAAACCATCTTTCCTTTTTAGATTTTTGTACATATAAACGACAAAACTTGCCCACTGACACAATCATAAATCATTCAGAAATTTTTCATGTTGCACTCTTGCTCTTCTTGTTGAGAGTCTGTGCCACAGGGCTGATTTTACAACCAGAGAAGACTTCATTCATGCACTTAAACCTCTGGAACAACACTGATGTGAAACACTGAACCCAAGAATGTCAGCCAACCAGAAGCTCGCTGGTTAATTCACAAACGTATCAAAGTCACAAAGTTGAACAAGCAAATGCCACACGAGTTTAGATTTACAACAACGACCTAATTGCAGTTTGACGCTGAGGCCCTTTAATGATGGAGCGACACAAGGAATGTAGACGTGCTCCCGAGCTGGTTTTGCAGCCGCTCTCACAATGGTCTCCTTATTCCTGCTCACTCAGCAGGAGGGACAGGTATGTGCCGCACACACTGACACACACACACACGCGCGCGCACACATGCACACACGCACGCACACACACACACACACACACACACACACACACACACACACAGTACACAAAAGAATTATTTCTTAGCTTTTCAGCCAAAGAAATATTTGTGCTGATTACAAGGAGTCATTAGTGTCAGCAGAGCCTGGATTAATGAAGCAGGGTGATAATATGATCTATGTTAGGGATAATGTACAGAGAGCAGGTCATTATTTCACAATAATGATCAGCTTACTGTACATTATACTACTTATACCTTATGGAGGAAAAATCAGTCTCAAATTTGACACAAAATTTGTGTATATAGTATACAATTTATTATACAAATTATTGAGATTGATTTTTCCCTCATAGGTTATAAGCAGCTTAATTATTGTGAAATAATGACCTGCTCACTGCACATTACCCCCAACATCATATCATCACCCTGAGATCATATTATCTGCTGCTATATTATATATATTTTTTATTGAATAGCTGAATATTGTTTGTATATTTATCTTGTTATAGCTACTTATGAAAGAAAGAAAGAATTAAAAAGAACATTTTCATATTTTTAATTCTTTCCTCCTTTCTTATTTTTCTTTTTTCTCTATTATCATTATTGAATTTAAGAATTTATTTATTTTACTATTTTACTATTTATTAACACTTTGGCAATATTGTTCACAAGACATTCATGGCAATAAAGCATATTGAATTGATTTGAACTGAATCTATTGTCTAGTGTCTGAACTGAACTGAACTGCGTCCATAGCAACAGTCTGTTATTCAGAAACAGAACAGACTTTATAATGGCATAACTGACCAATCAGAATCAAGTGCCTAACAAAGCTGTGTACTAAAGGCTGTTACCACCTGTCCTTTCTTGATGTGCTTCATTGACTTTTGTGATGTGTGTTGTTTTTGGTTTGTCTTTTGTTTTTCTTGAGAACATGTGACTTGTAAATAGAGTTTTTATTTTTGTTGTTGGTCATTGATCCTTTATATATATGTTTACATATATAGAGACTTAGACTTTTTTCACATACATAACATTCCTGTCTATTCTTTACCTTTTATTTGTTTTGCTCTGTAGTCCTTGTTCTTAGCTGTTATGTCCATGTCCTTGTGTATGTACACATAATTGACCAATAAAGCTGATTAAAAAAATCAGTCACTTTTTGATTTTATTCAGTTTACTCGTTCTTTACTTCTTATTTTTCTTTATATATATCTTCATGCCAGACATTGAATGTCTGTCTCTTCTTGATAAAGATTGATGGACTGTGAAACCACAAAGGACATCAATGAAAATAAGACCTGGACTGTCCCTGACAAAGTCAGATATGAGATATCCTTTTCAATAAATATAGTAGAGTGTTATCAGTAAACCAAACTAAAAAGACACTACTTCAAAAACAAAAAACTGACATTGAATTTAAGGCTGACTTATTCCTCTCACATGTAATGTAATGGACTGGGATTGAAGACTGTTGATGACATGAGTGGAATAAATGATAGATGTTTGTGTGTCTCCTTCATCTGTGCTGTCAAGTAAAAGCAGATCTTTCCTCATTAATCATGATCTTAAAGAGCTGAATGACAGGTGACACCAACACATGTCTGATCTCTGTGAAGTGTATGTGTGTGTGTGTGTGTGTGTGTGTGTCCTCTGATCAGGGGAGCAGAGTGTGTGACAGGACTGTGTGAGATTACCTCACATGTGTCACCTTCAGTCTGAGCTCCTCACAAACAGTGCACTGTATGCCTGACTTGAAAACAGTACAATAGAAAAACCGAGTGTGGCACTTCAGTTATGTATCATTTTTTTTGTATTTAACAAGCTAAGTGCCAAACACTGCGCTGTTTAAAATAAATAAATAAAAAAAAGAAAAGGAATGATTTAAAAATGTCATAACAATATGAATTTTATTTATGAACATATCAGGAAAGTGACACAGCGGCAGCAGCGATGGCTGATTTGACTTGAAAGTAGGATAACTGGATAACCCGCATAATTTCAAAGGGCTTGCCTGCATTTTTTGAGTTGGTTGTAAGATGACAAAACTTGTACCACAAACACTCCCTGATTTCATTACAGCTCTCAAATGTCCTCACAGCTCACGGATTGTATTTTAAATTCAAGATAAAAGAGGCTGAAAGCAGCTCCGAGCTGTGTGACGCTGCAGATTTTTGGAGTTATTGCTCAGCAGGTTCAGGTCCGTGTGTGACACCTTTCAAGTCACAAAGCTGGAGCTCATTTCATTTAAATATGTAAGTTTAAGTAAAGCTCTGTCCTGTCCAAATGTCCCACTAAGAGGACGAAGAAACGGACCCTGAATGCTGACAGTCATCAGCCTCAGTCTCAGTGTCACCAGCCATGTGAGCTGTGATGTAAGTGACAGATCACACACTCATGGAGCATCACGTCAGCCACCCTCATACACTTATCAGCACCCACATACTCACACACACACACACACACACACACACACACACACACACACACACACACACACACACACACACACACACACACATTGTGATTGTCGACTAATCATCAAAGTCAAATTAAAATGATTCCACCATTTAAGTTTAATGCATGAAAAGGACACAAACATTTCACATGTCAGACACCAAATGAAGCTTTTCTTGAAAAACCAAAGAACAAAGTTCTTCTTAATCAAGTTGTGACCAGCCATTTTACTTTAGATGCCAAGCTGAAGTACTACTTTGAAACATGTACCCTATTAGAGGCATATTTGACTTTTTAAAGAAGACCTTACCAATCGTTGTGATTATCTATTGGTCACTTTAGTCATTTATTAAGTAAAAATGTGAAATATTTGCTGATTTTAGTTTCTGTAATGTGAGAATTTGCTGCTCTTCTCTGTTTTCTAGCATTTTAAGTGACTGTTTATCAATGTTTGACTGACAAAAAGAGTCTGGACTCTGGGAAACTGTTTATAGACCACACAATAAATCTAATATTTGGAAAAAATAACCTAAAAAATTAACCAATGATGAAAATAATGATAAGTCGCAGTGCTGCTTAACTACTTTACTGTCTCAATTAATTCACTTGTTGATGAAATGTCTTCATTGAGCCGTTGATGTCCTGAGTCACACCATAAAGTACAGTTGGGAACCAACGCCCACATGAGAGACAGAAACCAGCTGAGCAGAACAGACTGGCCGGCCCTCATCACACCTCAGCAGAGAGACAGCTTGTCCGGGGCAGGAGAGGCAGGGTGAAACCTGGGGCTGGTCACCACCTGCCTGTCAAACCACGTCCTGTCATTGTGACGTCCGACAGGGACAAAGAGGGGAAACTATCCATCAGTTTGGCAGCTCCAGATTCTCTCTGACATGCTGGTGGCGTATCTGCCAACCCTCACAGTTTTCTCGGGAGACTCCCATTCTCCTTTGCCCTCCTGGGATCACAGTTCTCACATATTTCTGCTGATTTATGGACAAAACACTTTCACCTTTTTTTTTTCTTACAGAAAGTTCTAAAGGGAAGGGGCACAGTTTTTTTCTGAGAGCAGGCTAAAATGATTATATTCTCAGAAAACCTTTATTAACATTTTCTGTGTTATTGTAATTAAATTTGAGTCCAAAATTGGACTTGTAGGCTAAGTGCTGTAGTCTCATTGTGTATTCCAGCTAATAACTATCATTTATGGGTTGTATGCAGTCAACTGTTTACAAAAAATGTGTACTTATTAATTACTTATTATTGATATTTTCATTTTTTAAAAGTCAGCAGAAAGCAGGAAAGTCAGTGAAACTCAGGTTTTCTCCCCCTCTTTATTTTCAGAGTGCTCCCTGTTTCTGAGGCCTCAGAGTTGGCAGGTATGACTGGTGGTCCCGTCTCATACGGTGTGTTTAAAAGTGGATTTTAAAGCCACGTCAGTACATCAAAAGGATGACCACAAATGCAACCTGTCCTCAACACTTTACATCACTTAGATGAGTGCAGGACAAGGTGAAATCATCAGCCCTCTTTATCAGTTTACCTCAGAGTTCTTTTGAAGATTGACACAATGGATTATCATTCAGTGCCTGCTGTCTGTGTCTTTTTCAAGGCATGATATGCAACATTTTCCTCAAAAAACAACGTATAGATTCATCTGATTCAATCATCACTTATGACTCTCTACAAAACCTTATTTTCTCATTATTTTGCTGTGCTCTGGACGCTTCACCAACCCAAAACACTGGTATTTGACCTTCTGGGAACAAAACTTTATCAGCTATCTTTATCTGGTGCTTGGACAAATCCTCCTTTAAGTCTGATGCATGAAAACGATTGGAGCATTTCATGTTACCCATTAAATGAAGCTTTCTTTAAAAACTGTGGCCCTCTGATCTTCTTTATCAGCTGCAAACATTCGACTACCTTCAGCTGCCAAACTGAAGTAATATTTTGAAACATGTGCCTTAGTGAGACATATTTCTACATTTTAAGCAGCAGCTAAGTCTGAATGGACACTGAACAGCCTTATCTTCTGACACTGAAAGCATCACTCACTCAGTCTTCATAGGATAGTTTTTTTTTCTCACGGTGAAATATGGTAATCAGCAACACTGTTTTGCTGCCCATTAAAAGTCTGAATCTTGGTTCAGATTTGGGGAAAACTGGCCCAGGAAGACACATTTTTAGGGTTTGAGTTCCTGAGAAGCAGATTGAAAAGAACTGATAAGACTTAAACACATTTTCACCAGTTCCACCTGCTGTGTTGAAGCACACTCATGTTTACAAGGTAAACCTGACCTCAGGGCCCTGCGAACAGGCTGGAAAACACCTCACTAAGCTTCAACCATCCCCGAGGATTAACTCTGACGTACCTCAGCACTCGAAATTCACTGAGCAAACTTTGATTAGAAACTTTCTCTCAGCACGGCCACAGTGTAACAGGAGGAGAACCACAACAGTCAGGGAGAAAGAGGACAACGGCACGCACAGAAAGGAAACATGACACAGTTCTCTGGAGGAGGGGGAGAACATGACCGAGATACACTCATACATGCATCGCATTCATAAAATCCACAGGGAAAAAACACACTCACTTGCTGATCTTGCCCGACACCTTGAGGGTGTTTTCCTTGGTCGTGCCTTTCTTAAACATCTTGGAGGTCCTGGTGGGTCAAGCAGAGATCCCACGAAAATCTCTCACTCTCTGTCTCTTACTCCTTCTTCGTCTCTGTCTTCCTCACCCTGTGGCTCCCACTCTGTCTCTACTGTCCCTTTGGTTCCTCTCAAACACACTCATACACACACACACACACGCACGTCAGCACAGTGGCAGCCCCTCCCAGACAGGTTAACAGGTGTGTCACCGCCCAGACATCCACCTTGCAGAGGAGGAGGAGGAGGAGGAGGACCGGTCCGACTTGTTCCCTGCACTCTCCTCTCCCGCTCTCCTCTTTCATTGGGGCCCTGAAACACTCAAATCTCTCAAAGGCACCAGGGTCTCTTGAAGTACCAGGGATGCATAACTCCTGGGGCTGAAGGGACACTGAATTCCTGCAGGGAGCAGAGAGAACAAAACATTTTTTATTCATGCAAATGTCAAATTCACTAGTGATCAAAACACAGAACACAGGCAGGAGAAATCAAGATGTAAAGTAGTGAGTGATTCCATGTCAGGCGAATTAAATGTATATTTGGCACACATTTATGTGACAGAATATTCATTTTAAATAGAATTCATGTCTTTAATTCACAAAAGTGACCTGCTCACTGTACATGATCCTGTTTGTTACCTGGTTATGTAGCAGAAAAAAACCCCACAAAACAATAATTTGACACAAAATATTAATTTTAAAATAATTTTACTGATTTGGATTTATTTTATTGCTTGAGTCTATGATCAGAACTGTGTCTATCTTTGTAACAATGGTCTGATATACAGAATAAACAATTCTAAGAATGTTGTAAATGACCAATCTCAATCAAGTATTTAACTAAACCATGTAATAAATCCATATAGTATTGATATTGTGACATGAGATTAGATATAATTTTAGATTTTGGACATCATTATGATATGATATATCAGTTGTTCTATTATTTGCTTTTACCCACTTATTTATTGTATCCACATTACTGATGATGATTTATCAAAAATCTCTTTGTGTTCATATTTTGTGAAGACAGTGCAGCAATAGTCATATGTTCATTCTAACTCTTAATGAAAGTGTGTAAGAATTTTGGAAAATTGTTAAGTACAATCCCAATTCCAAAAAAAGTTGGGACATGGTGTAAAATGTAAATAAAAACAGAATGCAATGATTTGCAAAAACTTTTCAACCTATGTTCAACTGAATCTAGTATAAAGACAAGATATTTAATGTTCAAACTTAATTGTATTGTTTTATTTTTTTGGGGTTTTTTTTGTAAATTTGAACTCATTCTGAAAGTGATACCTGCAACACTTTTTGTTGTGACAGGATCATGTTTACCACAGTGATACATCACTTTCTTTTAACAACACTCAGTCAGTGTTTGTGAACTGAGGACACTAACTACTGAAGTTGTCAAAGTGAAATTCTTCAGCTTCAGGTCCTCAACAGTCCAGGGTCTCTGTTGTCATAACGCACCACACATTTTCAATGGGAGACAGGTCTGGACTGCAGGCAGGTCAGTCTAGTACCTGAACTCTTTTACTATGAAGACACATTGTTGGAACACGTCCACAATGTGTCTCAGCATTGTCTCGCTGAAATAAGCAGAGACGTCTCTGAAAAAGACGTCGTCTGGATGGCAGCATATGTTGCTCCAAAACCTGTATGTACCTTTCAGTATTAATGGAGCCTTCACAGATGTGACAGTTACCCATGATGCCATGGGCACTAACACACCTCCATACCATCACAGCTGCTGTCTTTTGAAGTCAGTGTTGGTAACAATCTGGATGGTCCTTTTCCTCTTTAGCCTGGAGGACATGACGTCCATGATTAGTGAAATGTGGACTCATCAGTCCACAGCACACTTTTCCACTTTGCTTCAGTCCATCTCAGATGAGCTCAGGTCCAGAGAAGTCTGCAGTGTTTCTGGATGTTGTTGATATATGTCTTTCTCTTTACATGGTAGAGTCTTAACTTACATTTGTAGATGCAGAGACAAACTGTGTTTACTGACAACAGGTTTCCAAAGTGTTCCTGAGATCATGTAGTATCCTACAGAGACAAAGGTCACAGACAGTCAGAGTTGGTTTTCAGTCTTTCTCTGGATTCTCTGAATCTTTAATGATATTATGGATTGTAGATGGTGAAATATCTAAATTCCTGCTGTTTTGTGTCCACTAACATTGTTCTTTAACTGTTGGACTATTTGCCCCTAAACTCATTCACAAAGTGATGAACTTCATCCATCCATGCTTGTGAATGACTGAGTCTTTCCAGGACGCCCCTTTAATACCCAGTCATGATCCTGTTCACCTGTCACCAGCTCACCTGTTTGTCTGTGGAATGATCCAAACATGAACATGCATTCCATAGCTTTCACAGTCTTGTTGTTGCTCCTGTCCCAACTTTTACAACATATATAAATACGCATGTATTTACAAAAATCATGTTGATCATCATCAGTTTTCATCATCAGTTGATGAAGAAAATCAAACATGAAACATGACATTTTGAGAGTTTAAGAATGAACATAAAACTGAGAATATATAACTGTGTTTTATTTTAACTGTCCCCTTTCACACCCGTCTTCAAACACACAGTGTGTACAGTCAACAATGGAAAAGTGTCTCACAACCTGTGGGTCACAAGGGAAGTTTGTTACGTAATACCTTCATATAGAGGCACGCTTCATGATGTTAATGATTAAAGACGGCTCCATACATTTCAAAGTCCCGTGTGCAGCATCTACAGACATGCCAGTCATTCAGAATCAGGGCGTCTCTCAGCGGCGTATCAACAATAGGAAATCATGGCGAGGAATGCAGCGGGGCAGCTTTCTATGCAGCAGAGAGGGGAACAGCATGGAGAGGACACATTTTTGATCAGTCCAGTCATACAGTGTCTCTCTTTGGGTGCGTCCACCTTTCTGGAAAAACAGATACTCTTTCTGTTGCTGAGATACATACAGAAAAAAAAAACTCTTTTAAGACTTTAACCTTAAATAATAAAAAAAAATATTTAACCTACTGTGAAGAATTTTATCAATTAAGTGATATAATAAGTAATTTTATATTTTAATGCTAAAATAGTTTTGTATTGTACAAAGACCCTGCTTAATATTGTTAAAAACAATGACCAGCCTTTCTGCAGCTTTTGAGGTTTTCCATCATGGAACTGTAGATGTCAAAATTTCCACTTGAAAGTTGAGATGAAATCAGTTGTTTAATACATAAATCTAGATAAGATTTAAAGCTCCAGAACAGTGGCTGATGAGATTGTTTTGTTTTCAGCTGCAGTTTCCTGGAAAGAGGACCGATATGGTAACTTTTTTGTATTGTCCTACATACATACATACATACATGGCAAAATAAAACAAATCAAATCAAATCAAATACAGTGACATACCTTGTACTGTGGGTTCTTCCTCTGAACCTAAAGTTGGGATGGAGATACTGATTTGAACCTCTACATGTCCAAAAGCTTCAATTATGTCTGTTAAAATAAGCCAGTGAACAAAGCACTGAATCCCAGTCTGTCCCTGAAGAGACTGATGATTCAGATAGATGCTTCCTGAATCAGATTATCTAATTAAGATAAGTAAAACCACGAAAGAACAAAAGTTTAAGTTGAAGGTTAAAAGTTAATACAGTTCAGTTTGTGGGGCATCAGTGTCCAACCTAATTCATGGTTATCCATCCAACAGTTGTCAAGACTTCTTACCAAGAAAAGAAAATGCTGGGGATCACCAGAGTCATTAAAATGTATCCTCTCAGGACAGTGAACCTCTGCACACAGCAAAATTAGCAGTCCAGCTAATGTTGAGATATTTGAGTCTGGACCAATGTGGTGGCCCTGTAGACTGTATGAAAAGTGAAGCCAGTGCAGAAGTGCCTTGACATGGCATTGTTTCTAACGGCCAGCAGGGGTCGACTCCACTGGTTTCAAAAAGAAGTCTCATTGTATTTAAGCTTATAAGGAAATGAGTCTACTTTACAATTGATTTCTGACCCTAGTTAACAGTTTCCTGATGAGTTTATGTTCTCAATCACTAGTGTCAAGTCTTCTTCTCTACAGCATGATGTTCATTTAGTAAATGATGGTCCCATTTAGAGTAAAATACAAGATAAAGCTGGATATGTTTCAGGGTGGAGCTTTTGGGATTGTGTGGCTACCATGACAACCTGTCAATCAGGATAGAGGCGTAGCATTGCATATCCATTGTGCTGCGTACATTTAAATGGCCATGAATTTGTTTTGGGTGTTGTCTGTTTCGCCTGAGACCTCTGAACTTTTCACAGTGTTTTCAGTTCAGTTAACTGTAATATTTTGGTTGCTTAAAAATGCCTTATTCAGCATTTGGTTGTACAGCCCAGATTCTAATACAGTTAAGATGCTGAGCAAAATGTAAATAAAATGCATTTCACTGATTTGCAAATCATTTTCGACTTGCATCAATTGAATACAGTAGAAAATATTCAATGTTCAAACCGATAAACTTTATTGTTTATGTAATAATGTATGTGTTTGTTATTCTGAATTTAATGCCTGAAACATGTTTCAAAAAAGTTGAGACAGGAGCAACAGAGGACTAGCAAAGTTGTGGAATTCTGGATGGGATGAGGTTCAAAACTACATATAGTCCAACAGTTTAACAACAACGTTTGTCGACACAAATATAGATATATAGAGATTATAGAGATTTCACCATCTACAATCCATAATATCATTAAAAGATTCAGAGAATCCAGAGAAATCTCTGCAGATAAGGGTCAAGGCTGAAAACCAACATTGAATGTCTGTGACCTTTGACCCCTCAGGCAGCACTGCATTAAAAACTGCATTAAAAAACCACATCATTGTATAAACAAAAAGTGGAAAAGTGTGTTGTGGACTGATGAGTCCACATTTCACGTCGTGTCCTCCAGGCTAAAGAGGAAACGGACCATCCAGATTGTTACCAGCACTGACTTCAAAAGACAGCAGCTGTGATGGTATGGAGGTGTGTTAGTGCCCATGGCATCATGGGTAACTGTCACATTTGTGAAGGCCCCAATAATGCTGAATGGATGGACCTTGCTAGCACTAGCTATTAACTTATAATTTGCTATGCTCCTGCCCAGCTCCAGCGTCTTGTCCAAATATGGTCACTACTGACGGCCAAAATGCCAAACTTGAGGCTTCAAGATGGTATAAACCAATGGATGACATCACAGTGGCTACATCCACTTCTCTTATACAATCTATGGGTGGACCAACCAATGGACTGACATTATCATCCATAGAGCCACACTGGCTAAAGAGAAAAGATTACACAGAAGAACATGACAAGTGACACAGACATAGAAACGGCTGTTTATGTAGCTGTAAAGCTGCACTCTGGTCCTTCAGAGTTAAAGGTCAGCTGTCAGTGGAGGTCAAATCTGACTGTGCTTGAAAAAGGATCAGTAACATTGTCAAGTTCATTCTCATAGTTTCAGGGTGACATAAACACAGCAGGGAGGAAATTATCTGCATGCCTCCAAATTCCAGCTGAACTGAGAGGAAACAACAAAGGTAGAAACACAGCGAGGGTGTGTCAGTCTCTTTCATTAAACTACACACAGCAGACAAAGCACGGCTGTCTGGTTTACAAAGTAAATCTCGTCTCACAAAGCTCTGACGCTTGTATGGTCCTGTACTTTGGACTTTTTCACCTTTCCCTTTACTATACAACCTGGACACCAAAGACATCTGCTTGTCGATAAATAGATTTTTTCTGAGAAATTCTTTATTTCCATGTCCTTCATCTTTTCACCTCACAACAGTAAAATAAAGGCACAGGCTGCGAATGAACTGATTTGAAGTAATGTAAAAACACTGAGCTGATTAGTAATGATACTGTCTAATCTCTGGTTTCTTCCTGCAAATAAACATTTATCTCCACCTCACCAAGGAAAGGTATGTTTCTGGAGTGACAGAGGAATGTGTGTACGGGACGGTGATGACAGACGGCAGATAAGACATATTGGAGAGTGTGTGTGTGCTGGGGGGGGGGGGGGGGGGTTAACTCTTTTTATCAAATGTACTCTTTGATGTTAAAATGTAGAAAAGTTATTTGCATAGCTGGACGTGCTTGAGTACCAAACACACCCGTTTAATTATTCATACTTATGAAAATGCATATACAGAGTAAACCTTTACACATTCACACCCTGCTGAGGCATCCTATGCACTTCTACTAACACACCCACACCCAAGACAGAGGTGCAACAGTCACACCTCTGTACTCCACAATGTCAACTTTTACTGTGTAAAACCTAACAAACTTGATTTCACAATAATTCTAAGAAAAACCACAGATGACAGAAACATTTTTTTGTCCTCCATCATGATCCTTTTGGTATCTTTAAATCACGAGGACGAGGTTTGAAATGAGCATCGCTGAATTTTCCACAGAAGAAATGAACAAATAGACAGTGGTTGGTGCAAATATATTTTAATTATAGGCCTGGAAATTAAATCAAATCATACATTCTCATCATTTCTTTTCTCTTTCCACTTGTGTTTCCAAAAAGTACTGATCATGACTAAATGTTTTCCAGGCTGATCGAGGTAAAGTGCTGGAACCGTTCCAGCACGTCCATCTTGATTCTTTAACATAAAACACTGAAGGGGAAGAAAAAAAGAAGATAAAACCAAGATGTTGATATAAATTAGACATCAAAACAGTTAAACATATGAGTGGGTGAGTGACCGTGAAACAGTTCTCTGGGTATCACAGGGAGACCAGGTCCCTTTGGGATCAGAGGATGAGCTGCTTTGGTGTGAACATGATGTCTGACAAACTACTGAAGACAAGAGTTTGAGTATTACAGTCTAGTATAGTATCCATAGACATGTCAGTGGTGATGAAAAAAAGTTTAGTCCTACTCATGGCTGACACACAGGCGTGGTGGTGTGACAAATGAAAGGCTGCTAAAAACTCCTTAATGGCTACTGCTGTCCTACAACAGTGACTCTGCTGACATGAAACTTAAAAAATGAAATAAAATGTCAAAATAAAAACATCACAGGGGTTCATTACAGTCTGAAGAGCTGCTGCAACATCAGCCAGCAGCTCCTTCTGTAGAAAACATGCGCCTTAATATTGTGAGACCGATGGGTGTTAAACTTGAGGCCTGGGCCTCCATGTAGACGAGCTGCTGCAGTTGGACCCTTGTCGCACGTCATACAACAAATACAGTGTAGGTGATCTGTGTAGGTTGCAGCTGAATTAAAACACTGAACCATCCTGTATTTTTAGGAAAACAAGTTTCACACTTTGGTTCATGGCTTTGTCTTTCATCATCCTGCTGATGAACCTCAAACTTCCAAGTTCTATCCCAGTTCTTCCCAACTATTTTCTTAATTCGTTTGAAGAGGCCTGCTCATGAGTTGTACACTGATGTCACAAAAGATGGACAACAAAAGGTGTCGAGATAGCTTTCTTCTTGTGCTTTTTTTAAACAGCAAATCATATCCATGTAAAGCATCTGCAGTGAACTTCCATACTGTGTTGATTTTAGAGGCCCCTGTGGGAAAAAAGTGGTAGTGTTTCTACCGGAATAACCACAAAATATAAGGTAAAAAAAAAATGAAATAGTCTAAAGAAAAATCTCCTTCTGCTTTGCTCTTCATTGTAATCGGTTAGCATATTACTCACTGCAACTTTGCCTTAGAAAATGTAACAAGATTATTTTATCTGATTTCAGTGGCAGGCATCAAGAATAACTATACAGAAATAGCTGATCTTCTTGCTGATGGTCTCATTTGCTTTTGCACATCAAATAGAAGCATCAGTATTAAACTGAGACTGTTTCATAACCAATTAAAAACTCCTTGTAGCATTTTTAATCATGCATTACTACCCTGTTGTGTTTATCTGTTTTCTAGACTTTTTGGTGAAATTTCTCTGTGTGGTTACAGACGTGGTGGGCTGACTCGCCAATGCAAAACTGCACTGTATAAGTTCTATGTTTAAGAAACAAAGCTGAAACAAAGAAAAAGAAAATGGAGACATAATTACATGAAGGCGCTTACATAACACTGAAAACAACAACAACAACAAAAACCTAATGGTGCCTAAATGGCTTCGTTCACTCCGACAGGATTGTGAGATCGACTTGGCTGTACCGATCAAAAGCATGTGACCAGTCAAAGCCACAGAGATGCAGCCACAGCTCAAATTAAAGAGGGAGCCTGTACGCCTGGTGTTATTTCTAAAGGAGGCAGGTGGACTTGGGTCATATTGCTACTTGAAATGGATTTGATTAGATTTCCATCATCTTTCTTGGAAGATTCAACTCACTCTGCCTTCTTCAGAACTGCCAACTCTACCATCTTGAACTGAGGCACTAAAATCAAACATAAAAAGGAACTGAAATTATTCTAATTAACATCTGACCCAAGTCTGGTTGGTTGTGGTAAACTCGGGGCCCGGTGGCTCTCTCATGAGAGACCAGAGCCTGGGGGACCGATTTAGCTGCCGAAGCCGAAGATGCCCTTGATGTAGCCGGTGAGGCCGCCTTTGCCCTTCTGCTCCACCTTGTCATCCAGGGGTGGGAAGGCCACGTGGTTGAGGGCAAGGTCGAAGAAGAGGGGCTTGCAGGGGATTGGCTGGAAGTCCGGAGGGAACTGGACCAGATTGGGCTGTTTTCCCACGAGGGTGGGGTCGAGACGGAAGGTCTCCAGGCGGTTGCAGAGGGGCTGCATGAAGGAGGGAGAACGGAAAAAGTGAAAATTATTTAATCACAGTAAACTGCAAGTTTATATTAAAGGGACAGTTCACCCCAAAATCAAAAATATGTATTTCCCCTGGCCTGTAGAGCTGTTTAAAGGGCTATTTAGTTGTTCCAGTTTGTTATTTGACAAATAAATACACACACATACAGAATTTGCAGTGTCTTCTTTCCAAAAATCATGACCTGATTACTAAAGATAATCCACCTTGTTGTTTCATGGAGGAACTACTAGACATAAAGTAGAGTCTAGTAGATGCTACTGTAGAAAGAAAGTAGTTCCTACATGAAACTACTCACAACATGATGTGTGGATTATCTTGAGTAACCAGGTCATGATTTCTGGAGACACTGCTGTTGAGTTTTTCAAATGTATTTTTGAGGCTCTGAGCACCACAGGACTAATGCCATCTAGTCCTATTATACTGTAGAGAAGGCAGACATCTTTATGGCTGATATCTACAAAACTCTACAGCTCACAGCGAAACAGTACAGATGGATCAACAGCACTACAGGCCAGAGGAAAAATATGGATTTTTGATTCTGACTGCCCCTTTAAAAATTCAACTCTCAAAACTCTAAGATTTAGAGATCGAATTTTCTAACTTTTACGGAAGACAGCTGAACAAATTCATTTGTTACTTTGATAGACAACATTTATAATATTGTTGTGGTGTCCCTTGATTTTGTCCTCTTACCGTGTTGTCTTTCACCTGCTGCTGGGAAGGAGCTTCAGCAGTCTCATCAGTGTCTGAAACACAAACATTTCCTGAGCGTTGTACAGAGAACAGGCCTAAATGGGTTCTCGTACTGTAAAAACAAATGAGCTGGCTCGAAAACTGTTCATTAAGGTGTTCTCACCTAAGATGGCAGCAGCTTGAAGGGAGTATTTTTCAGCGTTGACCTCCGCAATGAGCTCCTGAACATCAGGGAGATCCTGCACAAACCAGAGATACAACAGTGAGGCTTCTGGTCAAGTTCAGATGTTGGAGAACTGCCACAAAGACCTTTTATGCACAAAATCATCCAGGGTAAAATTCAAAACATGAGAAATCTGATCCTGTTTTCAAATGCAGTGATCCAAACACAGTTGGCACACATCACTGTTCACACCTGTGTCTATCATACGTCCCCAAAGTGTCCAGCTGACTGCTTGTGTTCAGATTTCATGACTGCTTATGTCACTTATGGGGTCAAAACCCCTCTCGCACAGTTATTGTGCCAGTTAGTTGTCAGACAAATGCCCTATGTTTCAACCAGGCTAGGGAAAAAACAAAAAATGTTTGAAGACCTGATGAACATGCACGACAAGATGAATTGATGCGTTTTCCTGTCTTGTCCTTGTCGGCGACACATCAGGGCTCTGTTTCAGAAAGCATTTTTAGTTTGTTGAGCCTGAGATGAGTGAAACTCTGGGTTTTCTGTTTCAGAAGGAGACATATCTTAAACTCTGAGTCAGTTACCATGGTAACTCTGAATGCTATAAAGCTAACCTGCTCATTGGCAGGTTTTCTTCAACAAAGTGAGTTTCTCTTAGGCCTGAGCGATATGGTTGAAATGCCTATCACAATTATTACTGATCATATAGCCTGTGACTGATGAAATGTTGTGCACCTCCAAGAAGTATAAGCAGCTCCAGTAATAACATGAGTAAAAATCACATTATTATGACCAGATGCCTTGATATTGCAACAATATTGTAGGGACGACCATCTGTGATTTTGGAGATTTTTTGATAATCATCAGTAATGTGGATATAATGATTAAATTGGTAAAGATAAATAATAGAACAGCTACAACAGCCCATCACCTTACTGTAATGCTGCTTTTAAAACTAGGAAAAGATGACACTTGTAATATCATGATGTAACAATATCCAAAATCTATCATATCTAGTCTCATATCACGATACAATAGACATATTTTCCTGGCCTGGTTTCTCCCTGACTGTGCCCCTCCTGCAGAGTCTGAAGGAGCTGTCTGACACACTGTTTCATTTCCTCATTCATGCAGTTGATAACACAGCTCATCTGAATGCACTACATGTCTTAGAAACATCAAACCCCTGGTTAGATATTAGTTTATTACCCAAGAACTACTGTTAACACGAACACTTTTATGAGCTAGCCATCAGTGGATCTCAGAATAAAAATCTATACATGATCTTTCATAACACTGTGACTCAACCAGCCACCCTGCACTGAAATATTACTGTGTGTGTATAATAATGTGTATAAGACACAGCTCGGTGAACAATCACTTGTCATACTGTGATCAGTCACACTGACGGAAGATTCCTATCATAGTTTTCATGTTGGAGATGATGTGAATATTTGAGTGAGGATGATTGCGGTGCAGCTGAAATGACTAAGATTCCAAAACTAACCAACTAAAACTAAATGCAGTTTAAAATTGAGTTTTTGAGTATCAGCTGCATATGTCTTTATTTGTTTTGACAGCATTTCACTGTGAAATATTTACACACAATCAAATATAGAACACTGCAGAGAGAAATTATTTAGTGCAGGTCTGAAATTGATGTGTAAAATGTACAGTCAGTTTGAAGTGAGACACCTGCAGATCACCATTACTGGTTCGGGCTGTGACTTTACAATCACAAGGTCATGCGTAAACAGTGTTTTATCCATTTGATTTATATTTTCATCTTCAGTCTGTGTCATCTGCATTTTGTCGAAGACAAATTACAGCTGATGAATATATTGTATACAAACAAACGTAGGGTTGGATTCTGGCATTTTAATATCCATAAGGGAAATGATGAATGATGAGTGGACTCCAATGAATAAAATATCTTTCTCCACTTATGTTTTTTAATATAACTATCATGGTCTACACTGGGACACATTCATATCTCTGCTCCACTGGATTAAAACGGACACTCTGCTCTTTATCTGGCTGTTGCCATAGTGAATCATCGTATCAGCAGGTTGTCTGAGTGACCGGATCACAACACCAACTGTAAACAAGGTCTTTGTTGAGGGAGTTTCTTTGTTTCTTTTGTTTCTTGTGTTTATGTCAACACATGCAAGGTGACTTTTTCCCCCAAGTGGGAGTCAAACCCATGGCTGATGCTACAGACCCACAGCCTTGGCACATGGGGTGCATAACCACCAAATGAACCACCTGGACTCCCTATAATGTGACTTTTTTTGTGTTTTTATATGACCAACCTTGAGACTGTTGTTGAGGCTCTTGGCCTTAGACTGGACCTCCTTGGCGTATTTCAGCACCCTCTCATACAGCACCAGCGCCTCACTCCACTTCTTCACCAGAACATAAGACTGAGCTATGAAGAAACACCTGAGGGAACAGAGGAAGGGATCACATCAACAACACATGACTGTATGTATTCATATATATGAAACAAAACTTTAAAAAGAGAGGAGGTCGAGAACAAAAAGAGAGGATGCTGGCTGAGATTTTATAGCACAAATATCTGACCTGTAGGCCTTGTAGACCAGGGTCTTGAGGGACACCTCCTTCTGGAAGTTGTGGTCATCCTCCAGGCCCTGGAGGGTGGAGAGCTCAGCCAGACTCTGGAGAGACAAGAGGAGGGTTAGGGGGGTGATGGGAGGCACAGAGTTACAGTGTGAACAGGAAATGACAGACTGTCAAACCAGGCTACGTAGACATCCCTTCACTGCTGACAACACAGATCAAACAAATCAACACACAGCTACTGGGAGAAACTGACAAATAAGATCTTATTTGTATACTAATTTTACTTAATGAAATACACAGTGCTGATGTGGACAATTATCTATGTCAAATCTGACACAATATGAGCTCTGAAAACACACATCTAAACAACTTTATTTTTAAAACAATGTCATCATACATACAGAACCTCGTGAATAAAAAGATATCTGATGTCCAGACATTTACCTGCAGGATGATGTCGTAGAGGCGGATGAGGTCCTGTGGACGGGGCCCTCTCTTGCTCTCGTCAGCCTCGGGTTCCTTCAGTTTAGCATGCAGAGTATGGGCCATGCTCTCGTTCCTCTTCACCAACGTACACAGCTTGATGTAGGTCAGGTAACTGGGAGAGGAGACCAACAGCTCAATTATTATTCATGTATTAAGGAGATCAGTGGAATGCCTTGACTGCATCTGGCATGGCTTGATGATTTCGTTGATTTACTCAGATGTTTTTGATTTGGTCATTTTCCTTGATTTTTGTGCTTCTATCATAGGTAAGTAGGCATAATTAAAGGGTACGATTTTGTCCGTTTTTATTATGAGTAGTCTGCACAGGGTGCTTTATTTTGAAAACTGACCAGATGCTCTATGTTGTTTATGTGTCTGACTTCCTGCCCAAATCTGCTCTGTGCAGCTTGATGCTGTTTCCATCACAAATGGATTAGGTGTGCATTTTAAGCAGAGCAGAGAGGAGAGGAGAGCTGCTTCTGAAACCTGTTGCAGCCTGTCTGGTGGAATCACAGACATTGTCTAGTTTGGCTGCAATCAGCTTTGGCAGCTGCACCGGTGTAATCAAGTGGTGAGAGAGAAAGATCACAGGGTTGAAAGACTTTTTTTTTTTTTTTTTTGCCTCGACCTAAATATAGGCCACTGTATCACAGGCAACAATACTTTTGTTCTCTACATATGAAAATTCTACTGATTCACACAGAGCCTATTCTGTGTAGTGCAACAAACTATCCATTAATCATCAAATCCTACTGCTTGTATGTTTTTTTTGTTTTTTTTTTCTTTCAGGATAAGGATCTGTGCTAACATGCTTCAAACATTCTCTAAACTTGTCTTGCGTTGAGATCAGGCTGCCTAATAATGTCCTGATCAGACAGATTATTCGATCAACGCAAAAACTGATTGGCAAATATTTTTGATAATCAGCTTATTCAATTTCAGTAATGTTTAGTTGCTTTTCTTTGCAATAATAATAAACTGATTATCTTTGGGTTTTTCGTCTGTTGGTCAAACAAAACAAGAAATCTCAAGAGGCCATCTTAGGCTTTGGGAAATTGAAGGATTTTTTTCTATTATTTCCTGACATTTTACAGGCAAAAATCAGACAAAGATGAGATATTAAATCAATAATGAATTGCAACATCAAGGTTACAATCACCTTCTCTGTGTCTATTTTGAAAGTTTGATCATTTAGAAGTACAAGTAAATGTCTTGAGTAAAGTGTGTGTCCAGGTTACCTGTGCAGGAACTGCAGGTTGGACACCTTCCCGCTGTCAGCATCAGAGCTCCTCTCTCGCTGCTTCTACAGAGACAAACAATATTGAAAAGAAAAAAAAAAAGTTTTCACATTCCTGTTTTAATATCACGTGTTAAACTGATGACTCTGACCCACAAGAAAACATCTAGCCCATAAATAAAAACTCACATTCGTCTCCTTCACTCAACTAGTTAACCTGGTGTGTCTTACCGCCTCACTCTTGAGCTCCTCTCTCACAGCCTGGATGGTGTCTCTGCACTCGGCCAGCAGGGTCTCATACAGATGCTCTTTGGTCTCCTCATTAGATGCCTGCAGGACACACACAGTAATTATGACCTATGGTGGAACACTGCAACATTTAAGATCCCAAATTTAATTTAATTAATAAGGCTAATTTTTAGAAACAGATATCTGCATATGAATGTATAATGCAAGGGACAAGGTTTTCCTACAGCAAGTGTTCTGGTTTCTGTTTGTAGTTCAAGTAATACTGGCCAATCATGTTTGAGTGGGCTTTGGTTACATACAGGTGAGTCATCTGTGTGGAGAGCAAAAGAAGTGGAGCACTATTTCTTTATTTTTAAAATGTATCCGTTTAGAGATTAATCTCCAACTCTTTAGTGTCTCAAGTTGCTAATCAAACTGTAAACAATGACAGCACACAGACACGCTTTATCTATTACCTGGATATCTGCTGGCTACACCAGAATCCCCTGAAACGTTGGTTGTTACCCCCAGAGGCTAAATCATCAAATAGCTGATGGGTTTTGAGATTGTAAGAGGGCTTAACTGTAGATGGAGACTTTCAAACAATCTTTTTTTGAGAAGATGTTGCAGTTTATGATGGCTTTATCATGCTTTGTTAAACATGTTACAAACTGTTTTGTGCATGTAATGTTTCCAAATTCCCCAGATAAAAAAAGTGCAGTTTATCTGCTTTATTATTTCTCTGACACACGCCAGAAATGTGTTGCTGAGAGCTTTTAGGAAAAACTTGCAGCTTAAAACTTACTACAGAAGCCAAAACTAAACTAGCCCACATCGATGCAGGTGATCTAAGAATGTAAAAACTGTCTGTGGAACAAACTTGACAAGAAACTATTCCAAATCCACATTTGCCTTCATATTCATTCACTTTGTTTCCCACTGAGCTGGAGGATGAGTGAGAGGAAAACAGCCAGTAAAGTGGGACTATTTTCACATCTAACGTGGTGAATTAAGGTGAATTAAGGTGAATTAATTTATTTCAACCAAACCAGAGCTGGTGATTGTTAGAACAGTGGAAAAACTTACCAAGATGTTTTTGGCCAGTTTTGGTTTGTTTTTCTGGTTTTACAGCAGCAAACTCGTCTTAGTTCGGTAAAAAGATAAACTTAATGTAGATGTTGTACAGTTATATTTGTTTGTTTCATAAGGAAAATACATGTAAGAATAGTTCCTTTAACATTTTCCGTGCGTGTTTTGTTAATATATTGGATGTAGCAAAATCTATGGATCAATAATTAGTGTCAAAACGAATTTCCCCTACAAGGGATCCATAAAAGAACATCTTATCTGATCTTACATGGAGAGCCTAAGTGCAGCGCACTACAGATATGAAATGATAAAAGATGGGGAAAGCTTTTAGGAAGAAAAGAAGTCATGAAACTATGTCAAAGTGTTTCACATCCAGAGGAATTTGGGAGGGGAAGACTTGAGTTTAAAGAGCTCTTTATAAACCTGAACTGCAGCCTGTAGAACTCTACAAGATTCAGTGTGGTCCACTAAGTGTTTACACCAAAAATATCTTTAAAATATAAAAGAATAAACATAAAAACTCTACAAGGAGATGAAGTATATACACATTGACCTCAATATCTAAACTCAGACACTCAGAATCACTTTCCACCTGATTAAACCTACTCTTAGGCTAATAAAAGTAAATTGTGCAAACAAATATTGATTTGTGTTTGGAAGTTGTAGTTGGATACAAAGCAGAGTTACAGTCAGAGCAGGATGTGACTGTGGCCAACTGGGGGAGAGACGCAGGTATGTGGTCCAGCAGGCTGCTGAGACATTCCTGCACACAACTCATCAGCAATCAGATACTGTGGAGTTTCAGGGTTCAAATCTTTGTGAATGACAGGATTGTTCTTCACCTCACCTTCCTTTCATCGACACGCTCATACAATGGGCCTGTGTTTCTCACTGCGTTACTACAATATGCACTACAGGACAAGTTGGGTCGAAATTTAGAGAAAGAGGATTACCATAAATGTGAAAGTGTGAGTGAAAGTGACAGAAAGAAAAGTTAATACAGTAATATTTAGTTTTAAACTCATGTAAAAGCATACTACACCTTTGTAGGTGATACTGGGACATCGTCTTCAAAAAGGGGCAAAAAACTCTTAGGAAGCAACATAGTGGAGGAATGTTACGAGAAAATTCCTTGCACTGATAATTGATAATAGACAGGTCATCAGGCTGCTCTCATGCACCCAGAAGGCTGATGGTATTTTAGTGCCACACACTCGTGCCAACACCCTGGCAACGCCTAGCAAGACCAGCTCAACCTGTTGAGCATCTCTGTTGTACAGAGGGAGGGCTGGTTGGATAAACAGATTAGATGAGGGAGGAGTAGACGGAGCTTTTCTCTACTGGGACTGAAGTATGGCCCAATACGGTGTTTCCTGTCCCCAGAGGGCAGGAGCTGGGATCAGGTGTTGACATACTCTGACTCTCATTGAGCAATCGAGGACAGGTGGTACACAAGCCAGTTAATTTTATAACATTCACTCTATGACTCACAAACATAGTTGATGCAGGTGTTTATTATGTAGACCTTACAATCAAGAAAAAACAACTGAAGATTATGGTCAGCTTCAAAGTGGCATCACACAGTCAGTCACTATTAGCTTAACAATGGATAGAAACACTGCTGTCGAGTCCCAAAAGGGCCCATTTGAAACTGAAAGGTGTTTACAGATAATGACACTAATCTGTCCACAGAGACCTACTGGGTGTAGTCCTGTATTCATGTGTGGGCTGAAATGCACAGAATGCAGTCGTGCGATGATAGAGGCTACATGCCAGAGACCTGAGTGGCTGTGGGTGTGACAGGTGTGTCTGCAGGGTGTGCTGAGCTCTCGGGCATATGAACGCTGGAGGAATGAGCTGTGCTGGCTGTGAGGGGACATGTCAGACTGTAAAGAGGAAGAGTGCCACCTTGTGAAAGTTTGAGGAACTGCATGGACTGCTGTAAGGAAGAGGTGCTCTGCACAAACGTAGGGAATTCAGAGGGGTATGCACACTGCAAGAATAGTTAGGCATGTGGAGTTGCACATATAGGTGTGAGGAAATGAGGAATAACCACTTAAAAGTCAAACAAAGCATATGGGGTATAGCATTTGCAAACATCCAGGTGAGGTGGGATGTATAAGCACAAGGATGAATCCATCAAAGTACTCTTTTCTGATTCAGTGGAACAACAAATAAGATACTGCCATCATGTGGACACACTATGCCACATAGACACAAAAGTATCATTTAAACTTTACGTCACTAGGCCACAGGGACATGCCAGCAAGTATTTTTAAGCACCATATTAGGGTTGAGCCAATTTCTGGTGTTGCCAGTGCGGTGTACATGCTTAAACTAGGCTGATTTTGTGCGAGCAGACTGAACCAGCATTTACTGTTAGCCTATGAGATGTTTGGCAAGTTAAAGAGAGACAAGAAGCCGTTCTCATCTATAGCAACCCTTTAGTGCCCCTCCACACAGGGCACAAGAACTAACAGACACCTCACTGATGGTTAAAACTATAAATCAACACAAAAACAAGATTCTCTAAAAGAAACAGGATTGGTTTCAAACACTTTTGAGCTGGTATCCAATGGTACCCTTTTCCCAGTACTCTGTTATAACAGATATTTTATTTTTATTTAACCTTTAGACAGATAGTCTCTTTAAGACCGTTTATCTAAATGTTTTAAACATGAAATAAAACCCATCCCTACAACCTGCATCTTGTCACCATCCTTCCTGATATCTTGCTACTATTAAAGTGCTTGCATATTGTAATGTTTTCCCATAAATAGTCTACAAATAACAAATATTAGGATTATACTAAGGTTTCGAACATACTAATAAATCTCATACCGTCTTACATCATGCTAAATAGCATGTTAGTAAAGAATTTCAGAAACAGCCAGCGACAGATTTTTAGCTAATCGTATCGTTAAAAATACAGAGTTGAGTACCTGACCCAAAATATAAACCACCGTGTTCTGAACAGACACATTACAAACACGAACAAAAAGTAACATTTGCATTATGGAAAATAAAAGAGCAAATTTGAACTACTGACTCCAGCACTAGTAGGCATGATGGGAAATGTGGGTGGTCGCTACAAAACTCTTTGCCCTGTCTGCAGCATGTGTAGCAGATCACAGCTGAGCAGACGGCGGTTTGGAGTCAAGCAGTGTCTTCACAGTAAGTTGCTTACTAGTTTGTGAAATGCATTGGTGGAAAATTAACAATCACCCCATCATCTTCCATTTTCAGTATAATTCTAATATAAATCTATCCCTGATAGTCAGGTTACTAACGCTCATCACATTTGTTTGCTATGTTAGCAAGGCAGCTAGCCATCTACAGTTTGTCAGTACAGCCTAGTTTTGATCTGCTCCTGTTTGCCCTGTTCAAGTTACTGCATTAATGTTGATATAAACGCTTCCTGTAGTCATTTCAAATTAAATGCCTTCTAGTATTTCAGTGGACAGAAGCCCTTTATTTCTTATCGAGGCTTCTATTATGAAAAATTTGCAGGAAAACTCATCAACTTGCAACTCCACTCATGTTCCATTCAGGAACAGCTGAGTAATGTGTGATGCCTAGTTTTAAAATTCATTATTACCACTCTGGTATTTGGTTGAATATCAAACTGATTTGAGCATTTTTACAGGCCCAACCCTAGTCATATTATGAGCCATTAACAATTAGGGCCTCACACTGAGGACAGTTGAGTTTGCTTTGAAAAGGAGGAACTGATGAAATACTGACCTGAGCGATAGCAGCCTCATTGTCAGCCAGACCCAACAGGAAGATACGGGCCTTGTCGATCTTGACGGGCACCGTCCGCCCTCGCCACTCCACCTCACTCATGGTGGCTGCCTGCTTGGTTCTTGCCTGAGTGATCAGGGCCTGAGGAGACACAAGTAAACCCACATGTGAAACAATCTTCATGAAAACAAGAATTTTATAATCCATAAGAGCCAAGATGTCTTTGGATTTCATAAATGAATACTCCATCTTAGTTAGAATTTTACTTGTATTTGCTCTGCTTACTTTTTATTACGATCAAATTTGAGTGTGTGTCCCACATCTAACATGTATTAACTGAATGTTCACCTCTAGTTTCTCAGCCATCATGCCTCCTCCTCCACCAGTCAGTCTCATCTGCATCAAGTCATTGATGGCATTCTGGTCACCTGCAATCAGACAAAAAAAAAAGTTACAGTGTGTGTATATGGAGGGATGGGTATATGAGCTTTGGGACTGGTGTAGTTTGTGCACAATGTGTCAGGAGTCCCACACAAGTCTAAGATGGCTGCTTAATTTTTTTTAAGGGAGATCATTTTTTCCCACCTGTATGCACATGCATCACTCACCAATGTTGTAAGCACAGTAGCGGATGTTGGGTGATATCTCATCCACACGCTGGCGATACAGAACTGCCATCTCCTCGGTGAACGCACTGGCCAGCTTCTCATAGATGGTCCTGACAACATAAAAATGGGGTTGATCTATTTCCCAAGAGTCAAAAAAGTTAATGTATGACAAATGCACTTCCACTTAATCTCCCAATCCATTTAAGTCTAGATGAAATGAAAAATGCCCTTTTAACACTTTAGATCACAGCCCTGGTCATCTTGTGCACCTATTAAACAATATATGCAAAAACAAAACTCTTTTTTCATATAACAAATTCCAATCATGTTCTCTTGATATATATGACGTGTGCTTACATAAGCTCGAACCAACCAGTTTCAACCAATAATATCATGGCATCCACTCATTAATCAATCTTCAATTTTTAGCAGCGCAGAGCTAATAAAAACACAGACAAATCTACTTTCCTGTGTTCAAATCAAATTCCTTCTAACAGAACGTTCTGCCTGCCTGTCCTGTTCCACTCAGAAATACGTCACATTAGTGAAGTTGAGACTCACTTGCACTTGTTGAAGGCCTCCATGGCGCGCTTCCACTCTTGCAATTCAAACTCCACCATACCAGTCAGGTATGCAGTATAGGCCTGAAATAAAATGCATTCATCATAATTAGTGGCTGTTGTAAAAAGAAGAATCATCTGATTTTTGCTCCCTGTAGCAACTTTAATTCATACATTCTATGTCTCTACAATGCAACAGTAACAAGTGACCATCAAAAAATGGCTGCTGAAGTTGAAGGATGAGGTGACGAAGGTTGATCTTGACACTTTTGGACCTTTGAGGCTGCAATATCATATTACACATTTACATCTCTTGCTGTACATCTCCACTGTCCCTCTTAAAGCAGGATGAAGGTGACTCCGTTCTGTGTACCTGGGCCTCAAGTTTGGTCTTGGCGTCGACGCGGGGGCTCTCACAGAGCTTTTCCAGCTTCTCGCTGTGCTTGGCAGCCTTGCGTAGACGTGCCAGCAGGTGAAAGCGCTTTCGTGGCTCTGTATTGGCCTCCTGCTTCAACTGCATGGCATAACTCCAGGCACGCTCTGCCTCCATCAAAACCAGCAACAGATACCTGAAGAGGGAGAGGTCACTGCATCAGTTGTTTGGTAGTATATTTTCAAAAATTTTTTAACAGACACAATAAATAACTTGTGATGTGTAACCAACAAACTCAAGACTTGTGTCTTATATAGACAACAAGAAGCCAGGGAAACAGCCCAAACTCATCTGTGGTGTGTGGCTCACAGACGCTGTGTTTGATGTAGAATAATAAACAATCAAGTTTTCACTGTATGTTAAGTACACACAATGGTCCGGCTCAGACGATCCATTCCTCACCTGCTGTCAGAAAGCATTTCAACAGTTATCTTCTTCCCAATGAACTTGTGTCTGTGTCCCATCTTGAAGCCAAGAGTCTTGCGCAGGCGGCGCAGTCTGCGGGAGCAGTAGCCCCTAGGTACAGAGAGATACAAAGATGGTTACATTACAGTTAATTAATTTTCTAGAGGGATGGCTTAATACCACTTTTCATGTCTGATACTGCAACCTTGAGTATTTGCCCATACAAATCTGATAGAGTTTTTTTTCCCTCCCTTACACAACTAAGCTGTTATCAATACCTTTGACGTATGAATATCTGTTAATGGATACACTTTGCTTAACCGAACCATAAAAAAAAAAACATTATGTTCAAACTGAAATAAATATTCTATTCTTCTAGAAGAATGAATACGTAGCTCACAACATGACTCAGCTATGGTGCTGCTTCATTTTATTTAAGACATACAGTGATTTTGACCAGACACCAAGTATTGGATCAGCTCATCCCTGATTAATAAGACTTACAAATACATGTTCAAGTTGCAAGTTGACATAACAACCAATCAAGTAATTTTCACACAAAGAACTGTTATCCTATTTGGCAAAGAAACTTCTGTTTCTTCAAGATTTGTTATGTGAGCCACTTTAAAGACAGATGATGTATGTAAAATACAAATAGTGATCACTTTAAAAAAAGAAAAAAAAAGAAAAAAGGTCCAGGATGGAAGATATAGGGGGGTTTATTGGCATAAATGGAATATAATATTCACAAGTATGTTTTCATTAGTGCATAATCACCTGATAATAAGAACTGTTTTGATAGCTTAGAATGAGACCTTTATAGCGACAAATGGTTCAGATTCTCTTCCACAGAAGCCACCAAGATTTTACTGTAGCCCAGAAAGGACAAACCAAACACTGGCTCTAGATATGGCCTTCTGCTTTTTGTGCACGTTTCACAGGCACTGTAAGTTTTCCCACTTGCTTGGAAAGAGAAGTTGAGATGAGGTAACTGCTAAATGCCACCAAATCCTACACACTTGTCTTTTAAAAAGGTCACCTGTACAATCCAAACCAATTGTATGCAACAGTTATGCCATAAATTCTTTTTATACTATGAGGACACTGTCAGAGAGGTCTTAATTCAATCACGTGTTTATTACTGAGGCTGTAGTTAGTGGTGGTGATGTACTCAAATTAATTAAATTGAGACGTTTCTAATATACTGCTCCCTCATGTATGTCAATACATGGACAAAAATTGGACAAAACTGAACATGATAAGCTTCTTAATGTAGAATTATGGCAAATTTGTTATATTTGATTCCATTAGATAGTAAAAGTTTGTCTCATGTGCACCATATGGCAGCAAAGGTTTCAGTTTTTCCTCAAGGTATAAAACACTGTTTACAAAATCAGCTGCTACAATTAATTCATTATCAAATGAATCACCAACTATTTTGATAATGAATTAATTGTTTAATTTAATTAATTGAGTCATTTTCTTATTTAAAAAAGTTAAAACTCTCTGATTTCAGCCTCTCAAATGTGAGTATTTTCTGGTTTCTTTGGTCCTTTTAAAACAGTTCAGTTAATACATTTGTGATTTAGACATAACAACACATTTTTCAGTATTTACTGACACTTTATGGACCAAACCACTAATCAATTAATAATCGAAAAAAATGACAGATAAATTAATGATGAAAATAATAATGAGAGGCAGTCCCATGCAAAATCGTCTGCTCTCTATACAGAAAGTCTGGAAAAGGGATAAAAAGCGATTATAAATTTACACAAAGTTAAGAGAGGTACCTTGTGATCATAGACAAATCTGAGCACCTGTATGAGAACAGCTATACAACACCGCACAGTTAACTACAGACATGTCTGCAGATATGGTCAAGTCGGTCATGTATGACTGGACACTCACCTATATCTCTGGTAATCTCCGTGCCTGAGACCATGCTGCTGCTGGGACTCCTTGATTATTTGCAAAACTGTGAATGAATGTTAAGGGACCGTGACTTTATCTAGTGACATCATTAACATATGGTACTCCAGATGAATATTTGTCATTCATTTTCAAGTATGAATATGTCAGTCATGTTACAGACTGTGGTGGTCTTGTGATATACTGTAGGAACGGCGACGTATCTGCTGCTGAAACTCAAGTGTTCTACCAGTTACAACTGAGCAAATCAACACATCTACAGCATGACACATTAACTAACACCCTTAGTTGATTTAACGTACTTATACTTGAAAAAAGTTTGTGACAAGTCAATTAAATCTGCTTTTTACGTCTGCCACTGACTACCTCAGTATGACACGTAGCCTAATAACGCTAGGGCTAGCTAATGTTACCCTCTAACAGAGCTAGCTAGCGGGCTAACGTTAGCTTCTGAGCCTGGCATAGATTCGCTGAAGAACAGAATAACCTGCGGCTACACGTGGTGCAGTGAAGGATACTTTCCAGTCCAAGTCCTCCATCTGGCAAATTTTCTTTATTTTCGTCCACGGGGGAAACTTTAGCTTCGTTCTGCTTGTCTGCGGCCATCTCTAAATGCTAACGACTAGCTAAGCGGTACTACACACACATGCTCAGTCAGAAGTGGAGCCAGGGACCAATGACGGCACAGGGAGGGGCAACGTTACATCCAAACCTCGCGAGATTTATCTTATCGCTATCACTGACTCAACCGTGCAGATTATCCTCACAGCAGAATCTCTGATAGAACTCCTACTGAGAAATATATAATTTTTTATTGATGTATGTACTTAAACGACTGTTCCTGCAATCACTACAACTGAACCAGTCCCCAGTTACACCATATATAACAATATACAAACAAAACATCGAGGGCCCTTATGAGATATAAAATCTATAATGACACAGAACTCATATTGTACAGCAGCCAAGGAACAAATCAAAAGAGAACTACATAACAATACCATAAAAAGCCCCTGTGCAGTATCATGTATTCCCAACATCAGAGAAGGCAAGAGTACAGACAATTTTTACTCAAGTAGAAGTCCAGAAAAGTGAAAAAGTGTATACTCAAAGTATAACAGTGAAAAGTGGCCATCTTCTATGGTGTTTCCTATATTGTTACATTGTTTTTGTCTTGTTACATCTTCTGTCTTGTCTTTTCAACTTGTCACATCTTTTTCATGTTGTTACGTTGTTAGTATTGTTACTTCTCTTTTGTCTTATGGCTTTTTTGTTTTTTTTGTCTTAAGTCTTCTTTGTGTTTTTACATCTTTTTCATCTTGTTACATCTTTTTTGTCTTCTTGTATTGTTTTTAGTTGTTTAGTCTGTTTTCATGTTGTTACATCATTTATGTTTTTTGGTCTTGTTATATCTTTGGTCATTTTTTTTTTTTACTTCTTTCTTGTCTTATTAAGTTTTTTGTGTGTTCTTTTTGTCTTGTTACCTCTTGTGTTGGCAGGTCTTTTTCATGATGTAACATCTTTTTCATCTCATTGCATTGTTTTTAGTTTTTTTTTTTTGGTCTTGTTTCAACTTTTATGTTGTTTTTAGTCTTGTTACATCTTTTTTGTTTTGTTGTGTCTTTTTTATGTTTTAAGTCTTTATACATCTGTTTTGTCTTATATCTTTTACATTGTTTTGTCTTGTCACATTGCTTTATTTCTAATTACATATTTTTTTGTCTTTTTACGCAGTTTTTCATCTTGTATGTATCTGTTGTACGAGATATGCACTGGTGGATACATCAAGGAATCGTCTTTTCTAAGTGTTATTGTTTTGTCCATTTAGGCTGACATCATTTTTGATCTTGGGAAGGTGGTGCACAATGATGCTTACTAAAAATAATCAATGATTCTCATCAAATGCATCAAATCTAAAGTAATGAGCCTGTTTTGAAAATGTAAAGGGTAGAAAGTAGAGATGTGCCTTCAAATGTAAGAAGTAAAAGTAAAAAGTTATCAGAAAAATAAGTACTCAAGTAAAGTGCAGATACCTAAAAAATCTACTTAAGTACAGTAGCAAAGCATTTGTACTTAGTTCCTTCCCACCTCTGCCCAACAATTCCCAAATATTATCATGAGTGATCTGTCTGGTTCTGTTGTACTAGAAAAATCCATCCATCCATTTTCTGTAACCGCTTATTCCGTAAGGGTCGCGGGCTCCTGGAGTCTATCCCAGCTGACACTGGGTGAGAGGCAGGGTTCACCCTGGACAAGTCGCCAGTTCATCACAGGACTGACACATAGAGACAGACAACCACTCACACTCACATTCACACCTATGGTCAATTTAGAGTCACCAGTTAACCTAACAAACGCATGTCTTTGGGCTGTGGGAGGAAACCGGAGTACCCAGAGAGAACCCATATGGACACAAGGAGAACATGCAAACTCCGTTCAGAAAGGTCCTGCCCCAGCCACAAACTCCCCAGACCCCCAGACAGCTGGGGGATTCAAACTCAGGACCTTCTTGCTATGAGGTGAGTGTTAACCACTTTTTAAATTCAAGTTCCTCTCAATTCAAAGTCCCTGCTATACACAGTTAAGATACAGTATACAAGAATAACCCAGCAAGTAAATAAATAAATAAAATATATTAAACAAAATATTAAAAAGACAGTCTGTATATTTTATTGGAAAGTAAGGAAATAAACTACTCCTCCTGCAATGTGAACACCACACTGTTACATTCAGACCATCACGTGCAACATGAGCACGAGTTATCCACACCTTATCTTCAAGGTACTGAGAGAAGGTGTAGGATGAGTCCTTAAAGCACACTCTCCCAAAAAATCTGCAACATGGATGAGTGGACACATCATCTCCCAAAAATTTGACAGATCACAAAAATAGTTTCTTTGCCAGTTCATAATTGGGTCACATTAAGCCAAACATCATTCAGGAAGTGACTGAGAATCTTCACAGAAAAGTAACTATCTCCATGAAATGTTCTGTTCAGCAGAAATATTTCTTACCAGGAAATCCCCAACTTGTGAACGTGTGATAGTTTTGTACCTCAGAAGGGATGCAAAACTGAGACAGGAAAATATTCAGACTATCCTTTCAGTTGTCCACACAAGAGTCCGTTCAGATGTTGTCGGCAGCAGAGATGTATCTGGACAGAAAGTTCTTGATCTCAGAGACGTGCATGGTCTCTTTGATGGTGGTGTCTCTGCTGCGGACTTGGAGGAGGCCGCTCTCCAGTGTGTTGTCACTGATCACTACAGTGAAAAGCACTCCCATCTCGTCGTACCTAAAATACACCAACACAGACACATCAGTCCACAGTAAGAGAATCATTCCTGAGATAACTGTCTCTGTTTCCATTAAAATGGTCCTTTACTTTGTGTTGAGCTGCTCCACTGATGTTGGCAGAGTTCTGAGATACCCTGGCCACACAGAGATCTTCGCCTCCATAAACTCCTGCAGCAGCCCTTCACACACCTACACAATTATTAAACACTCATTAATCTACTCTGATTAAATGCCAACACAATGAAAGAGGTCAATTAAATACTTTAGTGCTGATTCTATCACAGTCAAAATCTTTTTACCCAGCACTCAACACGCTTTTTAGATGTGGATTCACACTGATTTAATCAAGGTAAAAACAAAACTAATCACTAACCTCTACTGTTAATACATATTTTTCTTACCTGCCTCTGCTCCAGGGTGGCTCCCTTGCCGATGTCTAAAGCCACTTTGACTGGAGCCAACACTGGATGCAACTTCAGAACCTGAAACCATCAGTGATAGACAGAGTATCACATCACAGAACAGAGGGCAAGTGCCAAGTGAGAAGGTGGGAAAAAAACTATTTCTGGGGTGTCACCTTTCTCTGGTGCAGCTTCTGCTTGCTGTCTTTTTTCTTGAGCTGCTGGAGTGAGTTGCACAGAAAGGCCATCAGGCCTCGGTCCATGTTCCCGGTTACAGAGACAACGTGAGGGACCGACTTATGACCATCTCGACACTGACAGACAAATAACACAGCATGTGATTACACTGAAGACAACCACACTACTGAACAGCTGCTTGTGTTGTGATTTTATTGTCAATCTGTTATCTGGTTATTTGATTAGACCTCTTTCAGCACCAGGTACTGTTCTTACTGGTATGAGCTATAAACCTTTTTATGACAGAAATGCAAAAGGAAATGCTCAGGAGTCACTAATAACATTTTATTCCTGGGACGTGTCAAAATGTCTTCTGTCTAAAAGGCCTATAAGAGAAATATCTGATCTCATTGTGGGGGCCACATACAGCCGTGGTCAAAAGTTTACCTACACTTGTAAAGAACATGTACATCATGGCAGTTTTGAGTTTCTAATGATTCTTAGAAATCTCATTTTCTTATCATGGAATGATTGAAATGTGTGTCTTTGTCACAAAACAATCTTTCTTTAGTAATTATTACAGGTCTTCTGGAAATATCTGCTGAGTCAAAAGTATTCATACAGCAACTTGAATTGTCAGGTTTTTTTATGTAGAAAGTTGTGTTAATCAAATTTTCTTAGTACCATGGCCTCTAAACTTGTTGTGAGTGATTATGATCCACTACAGATGATAATTTCTCTGAGCCGACTTAAACAGAGCCCATTTGATTCACTCATTAGACTCAGACACAAATGCTACAATGGAAGAGTCTAAGGAGCTCAGCACAGATCTCAAAAAGCGAATCATTGACTTGAACAAGTCAGTAAAGTCATCTGAAGCCATTTCAGAGCAGCTACAGACCCTAAAATCAACTGTGCACACAACTGTTTCTAAGTCTAGTGTGCATGGCACGGTTGTGTCACTGCCACGATCAGGAAGAAAACGCAAGATATCACCTGCTGCTGAGAGACAGTTGGTCAGGATGGTCAGGAATCAACCAAGAATCACCACAAAGCAGGTCTGAAGTGAATTACAAGCTGCTGGAACACAGGTGTCAGTGTCCACAGTCAGGCGTGTTGTACATCGCTGGGCTGAGAGGCTGCTGAGCAAGAAGGAAGTCTCCAGTAGCGGCACCTTCAGGCTCAGCTGAAGTTTTGGCAATAAAGACAAAGGTCAGTGTCAGCAGGCAGTCAGACCGCCGTTTTAGTTACGGAGGCAGCAGTGAAGTCCCGCCTCTTCACCTGCACAAAATGCACCCAGGAGCGACTGACAGGCAGAAGTTTGTGTCCCCGTAGCATTCATAATGATTCGGCATGGTCACCGGAAGTGAAATGTACTGTAAAACTAGCTAAAAAACACCAACCCAGTGAAAGATAACCACTCAGACTCAATACGAACTACTTCAGCACGTAGGTCAGAGACAGACTCAGGCACAGCGAGCTCCTCTTCTTACGTCATATGACGCAACATTGGAAAAAACGCATTTTTAAGAGCCTTGCTACAACAAACTGAATTTTCCTATAATTTTTTGTCTTTATGTCCAAATAATCTTAAATTAAGTTTTTAAAATGTCATTTTACACAAGATTATGCATAAATCTCATTAGGACATTTAACCTGCAAGTTACACTTTTTTTTTCACTTGGTCTTGCTGCCAGTGGAACTGGTGCTTTACAGAACACAAATGAAATGATGAAGAATGATGGTTACCTCCAAATTCCTCAGGAAAACCTCAAATCATGCATGATACAACCAGAAGCCTGTGGACAGCTACCAACAGAGCCTAACTGAGGTGAAAATGGCCAAGAGACATTTAACCAAATATTAGCCTCACTGTATTTATATTTTTGACCCAGCAGATTTTGTCATATTTCTGGAACACCTATGGTAAATTTATGAAAGAGTTATAGGAATCATTGGAAACTCAAAACTGCCATGATATACATGCTCTTTACAAGTGTATGTAAACTTCTGACCACAACTGTAACTGGAGAAAGAGAAAAACTAATTGTTAATTGTCACTCATGCAAATGTGTCTAACACGACTTACAATTTGGTAAAAACAATTTAAAAAAAAAAAGAGTACACGTTTCTCACAGGGTGAACCTAATACTAACTCGGGCTGACACCTTTGTGTTCAGTTGGTTGTTATGCTCTTGTCCGACCAGCTTCTCACTGGTCAGACAGTCAGAGGTGTTACTTTAATAAGAAGGGAAGCTTCTTAATTCATTGCTGCTGTGAAGTTTATATCTGAGTTACAGGTCATTTACTGGCTCCAAACTAGTTGACACCATGTCAAAGTAGCAACACAAAAGCTAACGTTGGCTGCCACCCTCAGGACAGAAGAGCAGAGTGGATTAAGAGCTAATTTTCGATGAAAGTGTGTGTGGATTTCACTCAGCCTGACAGTGATGTTTCAAGCTCAGTGATTTACAGGGATCAGCTGTTTATGACAAACTAGAATGTTGTGTGTTTTGCCATATTTTGTTTGTTTTAGTGTTTTATTTTATAGCTCATCCTGTTGAGCTAGCATGTTGCTAATATGGCTAATGTTGTAATATTGAGGGACAGTGTGTGAACGGTGAGCCTCATCTGAAGCAAACTGAATAACGATAGCAGTAACTGTGTGTGTGTGTGTGTGTTGTTGCTGTGTGTAACACTAATTCACTTGATAGACCTGCCCTGAAGGTAACAACGCTACATGTGAAAAAGAAACCGTCAAAATGCAGGAATTCATGTTCTCTGCAAAGCTGTGTAACTTTGATTAGCATCCATTTAGGCTCCAAGGTAGAATTACTCAGTGCACTGTGGCTGATCTAGTTCATCTAGAGCAGATTCTGTGGTACACAAGCCGCCTCTAGTAGTACATGTCAGAAATGTTTTTATAACAATGAAATTAATTACTTTAAAAACATAATATTATCAAAATTTCAAATGTGAGAGTGTGATTATCAGTAGTTATGAGCTAAACTGTGATGGTGAAATAGTAAGCGGAGGTTAACTGTGGAGAACTGAAAATGGTTGGTGCAAAAACACAATAATCATGGTTCCAAACAGGAAGTATTGCAAAGAGAAGCTGCAGATCAGGAGGAGAACAGTTCGAGAGGCTGTCTTGAAAATTAATTGCATGACAGAGAACTGAGCACAAGCGCTGGTGTGCCAGTGGTGCAAAACAGTAAGGTGGTACTTAGAGAGCTCAATATTTTCTGAAATGGTACACAGAGTAATAAGTTTGATTAACACTAATCTTGAGATAACGTTCAGTTCTTTTTCCCCATAGAACAACTGATTGGTTGAAGAGGAGGTAGAATTTCAGTCGACCAACATTTTCTTTGGTTGACTCCAGCCCTACTACTAACATCCTAACATACAAAGCTTCTGTACCCTCTGTGTGACTTTTCGGCAATAGCAGCCTGCAGACGTAAAACGCACTTATATTAAAAAAAAGGCCAGTAGCCACATTTAGATGCAAAATCAAAGAGGAAGACCAGCCTGTAGTTTGGAACGGGCTCCTCTGTGTGTCTCCAGCAGCTCGGTGTTTCCTCTGCTCCACAGTGTCTCCAGGGGCTCCTGTCCCCACGGGAACCTGTACAGTATCCTCACCCCATGAGATGCCACCGCCTCCAGTTCTCCCTCTGGGACGTCACTACTGCTGAAGTCTGACGGAGACAGGGCAAACTGGAAAGACACGGGTTGACTTTATGTCATGGAACTGAAGTCATCTGAATGAAGTCCTGAATTAAAGATGCAGTCACTTTGCATCTAACAGCATCTCCAAGCCTCCTGCTCTCAATGATCTTCAAGTCTTAAATTTCATAACATCAGTCCTTTCTGGGGGAGTTTTATATTAGGCTGCCCTTGCAGAAAAATCAGGGAGTGTACCTTTAAGTAATAAAAATAAGTATCCATGATGAGGCTTCATGAGCTATTCAGGTGTCTTCAGACACTTATTTAATGTAAGAAGCCGACAAAAACAGAACCACAACCCTTTCTGTGCTCCAGTTAACACTGCACAATATCAGAAAATAATTGACTATAAAGCCACCTTGTGGTTATAAATAAAATGTAATCCAAGAAAAACCTACAATATATGGGTACACACCTCCTGTAAAATGTGTGTGTATCTGAGTAATGATGAAGATCTGTTTAACTTAAAGGCAGTGACACTGTTCACTAGGCATTGGTGGAAGTTACCAGAGTTTCATGGGAGACGCTGCCTCAAATACTCACTTTCCTCCACCACTTGAGTCTGTGACGCGTCCAGTGATCCAGCCACTGGGAGGAGGTACGAGGAGAGCAGAACCACACCAGAGACGTCTGGGTGACCTCAGCTGGGCTGCCAGAACAACAACAACAACAACAACAAAAAAATCTAATTACAGTATCTCTACAAAAATGTTTTTATCCATCAACTGATTTTAAAAGGAAAGTTCATCCCAAAATCAAAATGACATATTTTACCCCTGGCCTATTTATCCATCTAGATTTCTTTGGTGTGAGTTGCAGAGGTTTGTAGATATCAGCTGTATGAATATCTGCTTTCTCTCCACATACATACTACACTCCACTACATAGCGACCGACCGACCGACCGACCGACCGACTGACCGACTGACCGACTGACCGACAGACAGACAGACAGACAGTAGATGAAGCCTCACCAACCAGAGCCATCTGAGGGCTGGAAACACAGTCCAGTCTCAGCTAGGCCGAAGGGCACCTTCCTGTTCACCAGCTCCAACGAGGGGACAAACTCCTCCAGGGCACCTGAGAACAAACCAGACTGCTGCTGTTATTCTAATGTTGTAGTCCTATGAAGATGGTTACAGGTGGCTTACATTGTTCATCCCTCTAAAAAATTTAAAAGGTGCAATATTTGGTTGTAATCAGTGGTTTATATACTGATATCATCTGATATAACACTTATTTTTTGAAGCCACTGGACAGATTTGAGTGGACTGGATTTTGGCTGAATTGAGGTTTTTGCTCCCTACCTCTGAAGATGAGTACAAATCCCAGCTCCTTTTCAGACTGTTAAAGTCTTTACCTTCACCACCGTGATACTATATGTACGGATGATTGTGTCGGGGTCCTGCATCATCCTGTCGGGATTTATTTCACAATATCAACCTGCTCATTATACATTAACCATTACATATAGTACCATGGTGGTACATTATCCTGCATATTACATTGTTATGCACCCCCCCCCCCCGAAAAAAACACAATAATTTGACACAAAATATTAGTTTAAAATTAGTTTTAGTGATTTAACAATGATTTTATTGTTTCTCCAGGGTCTGTGATCAGAACTGTGTCCCTAGCAATGGTCTGTTTTACATAGCAACGGTCTGATGTACAGAAATAACTGACCACAGAATGCTGTAACTGACCAATCAGAATTGAGTATTTAGCAAAGCCATGTAATAACTAAACATAATGTTTGATTAGTGGAGCTTGAACTGAGGAAGACTCAATTATAGTCAAGAGGGTCCCTTAAAAGGACAGTCCACCCTGGAATTAAGAATACATGGATTTTGGATTTTCTGGATTTTTTTTTTGTGTGACTTGCAAAGGTTTGGAGAAATCAGCCATAGAGATGTCTGGCTAGACACCAGAATAATAATCATTTTTATGAATTTATGTTCTTTTGTCTTTTTTTCCCCATATCATTGCTTTTAATGTCACACTGTAAAGCAGTTTGAGTTGCATGTTATGTATGAAAGGTGCTATATAAATAAAAGTTATTATTATAATTATTATTCTTTACAATACAATGGGACTAAATGGCACTCAGCTTGTGGTGCTCAAAGCACCAAAAACAAAAGAAAACTAAATTTCAAAACCAGCGTCTCTTTGCAAAAATCATGACCCAGTTACTCAAGACAATTCACAGATCCTGTTGTGAACAGGTAAATACAGGAACTACTTTCGTTCCTACATTTAATTGGTAACCAGGTCATGATTTTGCAAAGAGACACTGATCACATTTTTTTTCTTTGGTCCTTTGAGCACCACAAGCTGAGTGTGTTTTAGTCCCATTACAATGTACAGCGGGCTGATATGTCTATGGCTGATATCTCCAAAACTGTGCAACTCACACCAAACAATCTAGATGGATAAACAACACTACAGGCCGGGGTGATTTGGGGGTGAACTGTCCCTATAAAGGTACCAGTTATTGGGTTAGGGTTGGCTAAAGGTCAGTTTACTGTAGTGCTTTGTGGGTTTGCTGAGCTGAGGATGGTCTATCTTGCCATCACTATGATGTGCAGACAAAAGTACGTGCTCTCATGGTCATTAAACAGTTCATACTAGTACAACTATCATTTGGCAAATCAAATCAACCAAACTATGAGTGTCTTTGGAATCACTGTACCTTGAAGAAAGTTTGTCCTCACTGATGGGGACCTCTGAAGGAGCTTGTGTACCCTCTGGATGAGCTGCTCCTTGCTCAGGTCTTGCTGCTCTAGAATTTGTTTTAAATGTTCAGACTCAACAATCCTCAGCTGCCCAGGTCCAGCCGATGAGGCGTCCTCCTCGTTGCTGCTGCAGCTCAGAGTGTTTATCCCAAACACCTGAGCTGTGGACCTGGTCACAGAGTGCCACCACTGCTCCAGCAGGTTCCTCCTCAGCTCCATGCCCAGAGGTCCATAACTGCAGCTCAGCCCGCGCTGAAACAGCTCCATGTTAGTCTGACCAGGGGAAATGTAGTATCTGTCCACACAGAGCTGCATCAGAGTCCTGACTTGATCCGGGTCCTCAGTGGGTGATGTGCTGCAGTGTCTGTTGGTGTGCTGCAGAGTGTGTCTCATACTGCACTGAGAGGTTTTTAATAGGCGCGTTGATATGACGTTTCTGACACAGTAAGTTAGCATGATGAGAAGTTTGACAGAGGTGACAGACTGGTCCAGATGTCGCAAAACCCAAAGATGGTCTATTGAAGAGATGACTCCTCATGAGTAAATTCTGCTGGTTAGCAGTACAAATACATACTAAATACTAACGTAAAATAGATAATTTAAGGTTAAGTATTAGGTAGGACTTAATCTAGCAAATAGTCCTTCTTATAGCAGTTGCCAGTTATCCTTCGTCTACTGAGCGTTGACTCCTAGCATAGCGATTACTTTAGCTAAGCTACCATGCTAACATAGCTATCGTAAATGCTAGTGCTTTCCGGTCCATCTATAAGTGAAAACTTTTAACCGACCTGCTGTAACTAAATTAATACTCAATAACAACCACTGGACACAAAGTTTGAAATTCACTAGAGTGACATGTGACATAAGCTCCGGAACTGGTATCTTTACTTCCGGGTCACGTAGTTAACATGTCACGTGGTGCATTTAGTTTTCTGAAATAACCGTAATAACCACACTTCACGTTATTTATTTGTTATACTGTGTTTCTACATTATTATTTAAATCCGCTAAATTTTTGTGTTTGACAACGATTTTTATAACGTTTATATGTATCTATGTGTATCCATTACGAGTTCCTGTATGTATGTAAATGTCAATAAAATTAAGAAAGAAAGAAACAAAACTAATGCTACTCACTGTTTTACTCTTAAATATATTTTGTATAATATTAATTAAATATATAATCTGTTATTATGGCGACGAGAGACAAACCTCTAAACTATTATAACTACTATAACTACTTATACTTTTTATTGTGCTGTGGAGGGAAAATTCAAAAACAGGTTTTTAGGCTAATCTTCTCTTTCCCTAAAAAAAGACTTTAATCCAATGCTTAATTCTCTTGCTCTAGCAAAAAAAAAAACTCAACAGGTTTTTTGGAATATTACAGAGCAATATTTGATGAAACCCACTAAAGTCAAATAAATTAAGTTTGTATCATTAATTTTCAACTTATTTATCTCACTGATTTATTTTGTTTCCATCACTTAATAAATAATCATAAAAAAAAATAATAATAAATAATATTCTGTTCTTTTGTCATCAACTCTTGAACCGAGTTTTGTTCTTTTTTTATGTTTGTGCTTAATGAAGTGCGTACATTTTTTGACGATTTAAGTTGGAAAAACAAAAAACATAACAGGTTTCCGTTAATTTAACGGAATTCAACTTAATATCTGGTAGGATTTTGACAAGATCTTTTGCTTATATATATTCAGTTAACATCCAATTATCAGCTTTTTTCATCTTTATGACTGTCATCATTATTAATTCATATGACATTGCTTTTTCTAACAAACACAAGTCCCAGTGGGCTAAACGATATGCTGAAATAACTTACTGTCAGTCATCTTTACTTTTTTTTTTTACAGTGGTTTGAGAAGTGTCTGCAACATTAAAATCTAAAGGCTGTTCCAAAGCCTTACCTCCACTGAATTAGTCAAAAGAAAGATCTCAGGTCTACACAAATACTGCAATCAGCCTACAAAATTTGCACTCAGGTATAGCTTTAAAACTGGGATGTGAACTCCTGTATGGGCTCCAAAGATGAATGGTGGACAGGGACATCAAGGGGTTGATCAAACATCCATGATGTCCAATAATATGTGCACCGATTTCCTTTCTGTGAGACAGTGTTTCTTATAAGTCAGCTCAAAATTGGTATGGCAGTGCAAAGAATGCTTTTTTCATTGTTTCCATTTGCCTTTAAACCAACTTTGTAATCCATGCGATTCATCACTAATGTATTCAGACCTATGGTTTTTAAATCAGGAATTACTGATAAAGTTCATATGTGTGTGTTGTGGAGGCACCAAGATCCATGTCAAAACAATCCCAGTCTAATAATTCTTCAAAGCCAAACTTCCCACAGAGACAACACAACACCAGTGACCCATTTGCTTATTTTTATTTAAAAGGGCCACACGCACCCTTTATAATTATGATCTTCATAACATCACTTTGAACATACCACAAACTGAAAACACTGCATTACCTAGTAAAAATAAATTACTGAGGAATGTAACAAAAAACAGTCAAGGAAAAGTGCAGCAATCAAAGTTGCACTATAGGAGACGTGTCTATGACTCCGTTTAATGCTCTGGGTTTTACTGAATAATTCCAACCCTGCTGTAAGCAAAACAAAGTTAAACAGTACAAAGGATAATAATTATAATAATAACAATAATAATAATCATACTGTAAGATTTCAAGACTAAACAAAAATCATGTTGGTTCCATATATTGTGGGTATATCATATCTATTGTGGGAAGGGTGGTGGCATGGGGTAGGGCACCATTGGTGGTGGGGGTGGTGGCTGCTGGGCCTGTGGTGGTGGTGGCTGAGAGTTGAATGGGAATGGTGGGTGGTTCATGCCATTCTGAGTGGCCCTCTGCATGGCCCCAAACTGAGGGGGGCCCTGGAAGCTTTGGTTACCAAAGGCACCCACCTGGTTTGCTGGAGCACCAAAATTACCCTGTCCATTGCTGTTGCTGTAATTGTTGTTGCCATAGCTACCACTAGAGCTACCACTATTACCTCCGTAGCTGCCACCATTTTGGGCCTTGTTGCCACCAAAGGCACTTTTGGGCCCATTGCCAAACCCTCTATCGCTGTCCCTGTCTCTGTAGCTACCACCTCCAAAGTTGCTCCTCCCACCCCCGGAATACCTATCCCGACGGTCATCCTTGTAGCCACCTCTTCCCCCCCTTCCACGACCTGGATGAGATGAAGACAGGAGAGGGACAAAGGAGACAGAGAACTGTATTAATGCACTGAACCTACAGTAACATGGCAGCAATACTTAAGAGAGACACTATGAGATAAACAATGTCATTTTCAGACATGGAATATGCAATATTGTTGGCTTCATTCATCAGTTTAAAAGGACAGTTCACCCCAAAATCAAAAATTCAGCCCTGCAGTGTTGTTTACCCAACTAGATAGTTTTAGCATGACTTGCAGAGTTTTGGAGATTCCGGCCGTAGAGATGTCTGCCTTCTCTCCAATACAATGGGACTAAATGGCACTCAGCACATGGTGCTCCAAGCAGCAAAAAATACATTTGAAAAATTCAACACCAGTGTCTCTTTCCAGAAATCATGACCTTTTTACAAGATAATCCACACACTTTGTTGTGAGCAGTTTCATGTAGGAAGTACTAGATGGACAAACAGCACTACAGGCCAGGGGAAAATTTGTCATTTTGATTTTGGGGGTGAACTGTCCCTTTAAGTGGTGGCTTTTTGTCTCTGAGACAAGTGTAAATGTTCATTAAGCTTAAGTCAGAAGTGATTTTAAAACTTGGCGCTTAAAGCCTTTAAGCACAGCATGACAGGCGCCTCCCCCTACCTCTCAACATATATCTAATAAATACCCTCACTGTACTTCATTAAAAAATTTTGCTGCCTACTTTAAATTCTTAATTGTGCATCATGTATGAATGGACGAAATGTTTGGACTCTGCCCTCTTGATTTCTTATTTACTCACATACTGACTTTTAAAGATTTTTATCCATGCAGTCAGATTGATTGGGTTTGAGGTTCTCATTTCATTATTATTATGACTGTAATAAGAGTTCTTTTGTTTATCTCTTTTGCCATACACCACAAAGGGGAAAAAAACACTTTTATAAACTAGTCTGACATGACAAGAATCTCAACAGCTTAAAACTAACTTATTCTCAGTGTGTCCTGGTTTATCAACTTATCTGCATGCATCAGAGATAATCAAGGAAAATATTTATCAGTGCTTTTAGGAATGCATTCAGAACATGGTTTAAGTTGGTGCATGTTTAACCCTGTGTTGCTGTAGCCTTGATTTTAATCTGACAACACTGTAGTCAGACTTGCTGCTGTACTGAACATGAGCATTAGAGGTTTTCAATTCAAGACATGACACAAAAATGTTACACTGCCATCAAATTCATGTAACATGTTTCATGTCTGAAAGGAGCTTCTGAGAAGATGTCCAAGCTTGTATCATTTCATCTTAACCAGCTGGGATATTCCTAAGAGACGACATGAATCAGTGGCATAAATAGACAAATAAAATCAGCAAAGTCGAGCCTCAACAAATTCTCATATCTACTAAAAGATACACCGACTCCTCCTTAAACAACTGCTACTGATTATTTACAAAGCCCTGAGAGGCCTTGCATCAACTTACTTATCAGATCTTTTATTGCCCTCTGTGCCTTTCCACTCTTTCAGATGCCCCATTCCTGGCTGTTCCAAGGTCCAGATTGATATATTAAGGTGATAAGAGAGTTTGCACTTAGACTCTGGAATGGCCTGCCTGAGATGATGAGGGCTGCAAGCTGTCTCGTCTTTAATCACTTTCAGAAAATGGCTTTCAAATGATTTCATTTATGTGTTGACATTTTACTTTTACTTTTTATGGATTTTAGTTTTTGTTTTTTTTGCTCCATTTGTGCTCCATTTTCATTGTAAAGCACTGTGTAACTGTCCTGAAAGGTGCTAAAAAACAGTTTATTATTAGAACACCATATGGCTATTAATGTAAATAAGTATCAGATTTTACCTCCTCTGTCCTCTGCCATCTGGATCAGCTTGGGGTTAATGGCCTGGTTGGCCTCGCGGAGCACAGAGATCAGGTCACTGGCTTGTTTCATGTTGTTGGGGGTGAAGAAGGTGTAGGCAGTGCCCGTTTTTTGACTTCGGGCTGTGCGTCCAATGCGGTGGATATAATCCTCGGAGGAGTTAGGGTAGTCATAATTGATGACAAATTTCACATCCTCCACATCTGTGAAAGTGTTGCAGTGTGGCAAAACAAAACATGGAGGCCACACAGGATTTTGCACACCACAACAGCCAGATCAAAGGGAAAAGTTAGCAGCTGTGAAGGCTGGGGAAATAAACTGGTCATTAGGCTGTGGAGGAAACATGTTAAAACATCATAAGACTGTGTACACATCTACTCCATGGGAATACTACTGTGGGAAGAGAGAAACGATGCACACTCCAATTGCTTACCATAATCAAAAAGATCCAAAAGAGACATTCACTCTCCCTTTTGTTAACCAAGGGAGAAAAAATGGATTTAAGTCTTACCATAAAGGAGTATGCATTCACTAGTCCTTTCCCAATGCAGCGAAATCCCCCACAAATTGTCAAGTGACATCCAGGAGCTTCTACGCAGTTGGGCCACGATATGCACTGGGGCCTCCTCATGTGCCAATATAGGACCATTCAGGGGTACATTTTTGCAGGTCCGTTTTTCCCAGTACACTCTCAAAAGAAGCTTGATATTAAAGGCCGCACTGCACGTCTTGCCAAGACAAAATAGACCAAGTACTAATTTGAACAGGGGCAAAAATGAAAAAGGCCCAAGCATTGAACCCTGTGGCACCCCTCACCGAGCACAGAACAATTCCCCCCACCCCCTTCATCAGTCTCATCAAGGCAAGATCTTCCAAGAAGCCAGTGTTCACTTGAGAAAATGTCTCTCGTTGGCAGGTCTCGACATGACTATAAAACGCAGGCGAGGGAGGAACTTTGGTTTGAGCTGTCTCATTCTCTTTCTCCTCTCACTAGATGTTCCCACTACCCCCTAAACACATGTGCCAGGTCTCATCAATTTTCAGAGACAAATAAAAGATTTCAAACTGCTCTCTCCATTTCAAGAAATCCAGCACTTTGACGGGAAAAGAAAACAACTGAAAGCTTAGACAGGCTCACAAGCACCCATGCTATGTGATACAAGCTCCGAAAGGTAACAATTGTTCCAAATCTCAAACAAGTGACTTGCAATACAGCGCTCTCTAACACAACAGCATGCAAGGCAAAAGTCACAACATCGAGCATATCTTTTTTTCTTTTTTACGTTTGAGTTGGAAACAGCTGGATGGCATTTGTCAGGTGAAATCCATGGACAGAGAACAGATGTGTGTGTATTTCAACAACATATCAGAGACAAAGGCTTAGCCACACAGCCTTTTGAAGATCACTGGCACACAAGAGCTTTCACCTCTCTAGGCCCACTGGGTGGCAAGCCAGTTGAGCACTTCCAATATGTCATCCTTCTCCCTCTCGAGGCCTGGGACTGTCATGCCTAGCGCCTGCCACAAAGACTCCACCTTAAGGTGAGAAAAACTCAGAAAATGCATAGAATAGTTAAAGAAAGCAACCACTTTCTTTAAAACAAGTGTTAACACTGATAAGAAAGTAGTGCTACTCAAAGGCATACTGACCTAAGCCACGGGAGGCCACATCTGTAGCGATGAGGATTGGAGCTTTGCCATATCTGAACTCTGTAGAGAGAGAGAGACAGTATTTAATTCAATTACAGAGCAGCCTGACAATGATTCTTAAATAAATTATTTTCCCTTTTCAACTATGAATTACAACATGATTTATTAAGTCTCACCATTAAGGACCCAGTCCCTCTCCTGCTGGCTCTTGTCCCCATGAATTCCCATTGCTGGCCACCTGTGACAGACAGATTTAACATTAAACAAAGCAACAACAAGTAGGGCCAATAAGACAAACAGTTATCATTCATCATAGCTGCATCATAGAGCGCTGCAGGATGACATATTTTTGTAGGCCTACCCAAACAAGACTAGGACTCAGTCTTGTAACACTCTTTTTTATTCCCTCCTTTGAATGTATATAAGAAAAGATCCTTACCCATCTCTTCTCATTCTCCTGGTGAGCTCATCACAACGCCTTTTGGTCTCCACAAAAATGATGGTCTTGTTCTCCTTTTCACTCATTATCTCCTCCAGTAAACGGATCAGTCTGACAGAGAAGAGACAAAATAAGGTTGAGATAAAACTTAAAAAAACATCTGTCATGACAACACATAATGTTTCTACTAGGTGATTCAAGTATCCTAATGTTTTAGGTACTGTTGAATATTGCATTGTAGATGCGAAATTGGCATACTAACTGAAGCTGAGGTAAGTACAGCAATATACTAAACTTAGATTTATTAAACAACTTAAACAATGCTTTGAGAGGCAAGCTTAACAGGAAATTGTATGTACAAGGACATAGAGTGTTTTCCATCACATCAGATGACTGATGCAAATAATAAGGTAGGAACCATCTACTCACTTGTCCTCCTTCTCCATGTCACTGCAAACATCTACTATCTGCAGGATGTTGTGGTTGGCACTGAGCTGCAGTGCACCAATATTGATCTGGACGTAGTCTTTCAGGAAGTCCTCAGCCAGCTGGCGAACCTCCTTAGGCCAGGTGGCACTCCACATCAGGGTCTGACGGTCTGGCTGGTAAGGACAAAAAGGACTATAACACCAGTTTGCAGCCTCAAAGTTAAGGCAATGCTAACATTTAACTGTTAAATAAGGTAATGATGGACTAGTTGGATATTTGATATCAGTAACAGCTAATCTGAGTTTTAGAGTATAAGTATTGTTTACAGGTGGCACAAAGCAGCTGGGTAGTAGTCATGTTTGTAGTGAGACAATTTATTCTGAGATTGTCTCAATAATAATGCTGATTGTCTGCCAAGAGAAAAAACAACAACAACAACATAACTTACCCGAATTTGTTCCACTATCTTGCGGATCTGAGGTTCAAATCCCATGTCCAGCATGCGGTCAGCTTCATCCAGCACCAGATAGGTGCATCGACGCAAATTAGTCTTACCGCACTCCAGAAAGTCAATGAGACGACCTGGGGTAGCGATGCAAATCTCAACACCTTGAATAATAAATAAATAAATAAATAAATAAATAAATAAATAAATAAGTATCAGGAAAAACATACTATTACATGTTTAACCTTTACTAATCAAACCTTGAACAACATAAGCAAAGACGAGTCAAATGAAATGAATGCTATTTACATAGTGGGAGTAACAAATTAAGCATACCCCTCTCAAGGTCCCTGATCTGGGGTCCTTTGGGCGCGCCGCCGTAGATGCAAGTGCTCTTGAGACGGGAGGCCCTGCCGTATTCAGCAGCCACTTGTTGCACCTGCTGAGCCAGCTCGCGGGTTGGTGCCAGCACCAAGCACTGAGGAAAGATGGATATGTTTATTTTAAAATCATATTGCATCCTTCACATCAAATAAATTGATCAGATATGTAGGACACACATATAGTGGACAGTCACGTAGGAGAATCTTTAGCTCAGCCCAAGTAACTTCACCACAATCAAGAAACAATGATCACTGCAGACCAGGACCACAATTGTCATGTCATGGCATGCCAAGCTATAACTCTAAGCAATTTATCTGTCCCCTCCTGAAAGAGGGTTCTCCTGCTAATATAATATTATGGTACTGCTGGACACCAAAGAGAAAATTCTTCTTGCAACCAGGTAAAACACAAGAAAGACACAAACTTAACACATAAAAGATAGCAGGTTCCCTGGTTTCTGATTTGTTTGGTAGATGTTCATATCATACTGATCAGTGCATACTCTTTATATGACTTTAAATTAGACTTGCACCGATTAATCGGCAGTGCTCGGAATCGGGCCGGTTTTCACGTGACTGGCCTTGACCGGTGACCGGCCGGTCAGCGTCACAAATCCGGTTCTGTGCCCGTCATTGTCACACACATGTTCTGCACGATGGTCACGTCATGCGCGCAGCAGACAAACTGACCGTGACGTCAACACAGCGCTGATAACAGCTACACACTCTGACACACGTCTGCTTGAAGATGGTGTCAGAGACAGATTCCAAGAACAGGATAAAGAGAAGACAGACAGTCTACAACGAGACAGAGCAGCTGACAATGTCGCAAAACAGCCGTAAACTCTCTCGCACTTCAGGCTAATGCTCGCAAGCTAGCAGCAGACTGCTGTTCACAGAGGGACAGTTAAAATCTCACCTCCTGTTCTGGCTGAAGAATAAATAACCTGTGTTGATGTGTCTCCTCAAACATTTTCTCATCCAGACTCTTTTCTGTGTTTGTTTTTCGCACGGCAAAGTTTTACTTCAAACTGTTGCACCGCGTTAGTCTCCGGTTTGTTTACATCCGCTTCCACAAAAGATCACGTGAAATCGCGTCCCACGAAATCCCGCGAGATATCGCGAGATCACGTTCACCCAATTCATAATCTTAATATAAAATTATAACAAGGCCTGGTTGTAATCTGGATGATTTTGGAGAAAGTATTAAATTAATATTTAATAGTTAGTGTCTTATTATGAACATATTTACAAGAAAAGTTGCAAAAATGTTTGTGAATGCTGTCAATTACAGTTCTTAGAAAGACTGAAAATCGGAACCGGCCAAAATCGGAATCAGTAGGTCAGACCCCTCAATAATCGGAAATCGGAATCGGCTAAGAAAGTTGAAATCGGTGCAAGTCTACTTTAAATTAATTCTTCAAAATAAAACAAAACTTACACTCCGTCAACCTCCATCATCCTGTGCTAATAGAGACAACAGGAAGGGAATAACACACTAGAAAAATATTTTAAAGCATACTTACGATAGGTCCATCTCCATGCTCCAAGAATGGCTGATGTTGAATGTGCACAATTGCAGGCAGAAGGTACTAAAAAATAAAAACAAAAAGGACCCAGCTGTAAATATACATTTTTAACACACAGTGCACTGGAGTCTTCCAATTCACCCAAGCTACCCAATAATGATCAACTTCCACAGCATTAGCAGGGCATATTTTTAACATCTTATTTTAAATGGCAATTTTTATATTATCATCATTGTGTTCAATTGTGAGCAAATTACTCTGGGCTAGAGTGTTATGAATCTAATCCAGCTGAGAGCTACAGAAGACTACTTGTGGCAGCATCATGTGACAAAACTGGTCCAACAGATCAGAATGTGGCTTAACTCTTATAAAAGTACAGCTCATTGCCACAACTGCCATGCCCCAACAACCACCTACACCATTTAGATAATTACTGTAAAACTTGAAAGCTCTTGTAGAAACAAGTCTGCGGTCTATTTTGGACCTTCACATAACTACTCTAAATTTGTATTTGCAAGAAGTTTTATGTCTTAACAAAGGATCTGGGGAAAAAAAAAAATCCTAATACGAAAATACTTACTGCAAGGGTTTTTCCAGACCCTGTTTGAGCGATGCCAACCATGTCTTTGCCACTCAGGGCAACTGGCCATCCCTGAGACTGAATTGGAGTTGGTTCAGTCCAGTTCTGTTTGCTAATAACATCCATGACGTAGCCTAGAAGTAACATATACAAGTTGAATTGCTGAATGTCAAAGCTTGTGAAAATTATACAGGATGCTGAAATATTTAACATGTTTCAGCAAACAGGTCAAAGCCTACTCAAGACTACTTGTGTGGTGGAGCACAAATTTCTACTCACTTGGAAATGCAGCTTCATGGAATTTTACAATTGGTTTGGGGCAATCTCTGCCTTTGACTGTAACTTCTTTGCTTCTTCGGTACTGTTCAACCTCTTGCTGGAATTGAAAGAAGAATTTTCAATAAAATGACCACTGTTAATACACATATACACAAGTCTACATGAAACAGCAAGAAAAGCCATTGATTGTGTGTGTTGGAATGTTTGTTTTAGGTGTTTTTGTTTAATTTAACTGTAACTCTGTTAATATGAGTGTTAAAGAAAAAATCAAATTAAACCTTAGAAAAGAGAACAAGCTAGAAGCAGGACTTACAAGTGGTCTGCGACTAGCATCTGGGTGTTCCTGGTAAAAGTTCTTTTGAAACTTTGGAAGCTCGTCCAGGTTCCAGTGCTTCTTTCGCAGCCTCTCACCAGGGTTTCCAAACTTCCCCGGAGGAGGTCCGCCCCTATTCCCTCCTCCACCACCTCCGAAACGAGGGGGTCCTCCACCATACCTAATGTAAAAGAGAGGGACATATAACATAAGCACGACCAGAGATGGCATGTACTTAAAATTGTCTCTCATCACTCTCAACTCGCAATACTGAATCACTGAAGTGTCCCTTTAACACTGACAGGCAAACTAAATTACAAGATTTTTCTGGATTAAATTAACAGCCCCCTATTTATTAGTAACACATAAATATATTTAAAAAATGGTAAGGGGCTTAAAATTAGTCAACAGCTTTTAAAGACAATTTTCATTTAAAAGACAGTGTTCATTCTACGTGAATAAGGGCAAATAGACAGAGTTTATAACCTCAAGGCAAATCTTGAATTGAGATTTGAGGGCTTTACCTCCTAGGCTATTTGCCTTGCAAACACTAGGCATCTCTGGCGTTTTTCCAGGACAACTTCTACTGTCAGTAGTTTGCTACAACTTCAGGATTAAGGTAGCCAAATTCAACACCGTTTAGACAGTGCAAACTTTAAATTTATACCACACTTTACATGTACATTGCCGTACTTATACAAACTGTAGACACACCAACACCACCAGAGAGGTTCCAAAGTATCATTAACCTGTCAGACTACTGACACGAGGATGGCGTGACCTGCTTCTACCAGTGTTTCTATATGGGAAACGGGGACATCACGAGTCTCAGTTCTGCCTCTGGTAAGAGGCATTCTAGGTGACACTATTAATGGAAAACCAGTCGTTAAAAATAAATTGGGCCTCTGCGGCACTAATCTTCGTCTCGGTTGTGCATCCGCAAGAAAAGACACCACTGCGTCACATGGCCACAGAACAAGTGTGTTGCCGAGCAAACTGCCACCGACACACACAGAGACAGAGCCGTCGATAGCTGCCATTTTACCTCTAATCGGCAGGGAACCGGAGAACAGCACAGATACTTAAATACAGAAACGCTGAGCTGCATACAACTCTTAATTCACATTTTAATGAATGAATGTAGCCAAATGTCAACTAATGGCGACATATACTACAACGTCTCTCTTAAGTATAATGTTACAGCCATGACAGCACTGCCGCTAACGTTAGCAGCCGTATGCTAAGCGGTTCATCTTGGCTAACGTGAAGAACGCCGGAGCTGACAGTTGACTTACCCTCTATCTCTGCCACGGTCTCTGTCTGAAAACCCAGGCATCGTGCAGCAGACGACTGTGGCAAACACGGATTTCGACTAAAAATCCCTTTGACCAGTCCACAAAACAGAAGATTAATCTAATAGCTAAAGACGGAACAGGGAAAACAAAAAGAAAATGCCGGCAGACAAAAGTCTGTCTGGAGGGACGGATGTGAGGTCATACGCGGCGCATAACATTGTATCAATGCGCGTCCTATCACAGTGAATGGTTTCCTGGGGTACTATTTTATTTCAGTGCATCGATATTCAGTAGCGGAAGAGGATGAAATAACTTGAGAGCAGACTATTCTATCTATCTGTCTATGTATCTATCTAACCAGACAGATAGATCGATTTATATATATGTATATATGAATGAATACACAACGACTGAATAATACACAATATGTACAGGCTATAAAGAGAGTATAATTTAAATCATGAGAATAATGGGCCTGTGTGAGAGGTGACTCAGGTGAATTTTTATACAGCAGTTTTTTCATCTTTATTTCCTCTGCATACAGATTGATAGCAAAGTAAAATTCAAATTCACATTTCAATGTACATTTTCAATCTTTTCCAGTAGCTTACAGCTGTGGTAGATGGCATGTTTGTATACATTTGCTCAAAATGATCATTTCATTTCTTCATCACATTCAACCAGGTGTCATTGTGCTACAAACAACCAAAATTATATTTTGTGACTTTTCTAAGAAATTATCCGTCTATAGTACAGTGTTGCCTCTTGGTAACATACTCACTTTTGGCTCATCACACTCACAAAATACATCCTCAATTATGGTGCAATACTTAAAAATTAATCTATTAATTTAAATCCAATTTTTCCAGATTGTTAAATGAAAGAAAAAGATGTTTTCAGATCATTTTTGTGGAACGAGATGATGGAGCTGAACCATGTGAAGAAGGCTGCAAAAAGGAATCAAACTTAATTTAAATTTAAACATTGCTGTTAGATTCCATTAGTCCAGCCTTTAAAAAAAAATGTTTAATGCACTTGATTTGGTAATTAAGTAATGGAAAACTGTCAAAATATCAATGTTGCCTTGAAGTAACACATACCATTTTTTGTGATTGTGTATTTAGGTTTATGTAATGTTCAACCACTATAAGATATGGTGTAAAATGCACTGATAACTATTTTATTTTATTTTATTTTAACACATAAGCAGTGAGGCATAGATGGCAGCAACACAACAAATGGTTGCATCTCCTGTTTGTCGGGAGAGACACACACCAGGAAACTGAAACCAAGCGTTTCAGTGTAAAACAATGATCAAACACTGAAATGTGACTCACTGTCTTGTTCTGAGGAGATTCTGATTGTTTTGTTTGATAGATTGTTGATGTAAAGTTTGCTGAATTCCACAATGGTACAATGTTGCCTGAAGGTAACGTCCAGACAAAAAAAAAAAAACTTCTGAAAAGAGTTAATATTTAATTTTTTTTCAATTTCAGTTTACAGTTGAGGCAATTGAATATTTTCCATTTGTACTGTATATTTTATTCAAATAAAACACTATAACTATATATTTTCATTGCTTATCACTCTGTACTGTGGTGCTTTAAGGTAACACATCCTAAAGTTTACCTGAAAAACAAATTAAAACATTCCTTAAAATTATTCTTCCTTACCATCTGACATCATAATGCGTACCATATACAGTTTAAGGAAAACACAACAAAGTTTCATGTTCCAAAATATGTCACTTGACTGGCATTCTATACAACCAAATTACTTATTTTATTTCTTTATCTATTCACTAACTATTGGCATTTTATAATGAAAGTTATGCAATGACACATCCAAGAACTTTTCGAACCTTGAAAACACTACATAAAAAATCAAGTGTTTTCAAGGATTTCCAGCACCTTTATGAACCCTATGCATTGTGCCCATACAGCTATAATGTTTAAAAAATGATTCATCATGTGAAATGAGAGGAAGAGGCCACCATTTATTGATGTATTACAATGCAGTTTGCAGTGGGCATTTATTTAGTGATTATAAAGCATCATATTCATACTGACCATACAGTCTATCTGCATCATTGACCTGATAACATGTGGAATGCAGGAGACAAACCCCTGTCATACAGTCTGTGGTCTCTGGTGGTCTCATCTTGGACTGGAATAAAGGCAGTAAATTTAACTTTGACAAAGCAAATTTGCAGTCAATAAATATAATATTTTGTAGGACATAATGGTTGCACTGTGATCACTCACAAACTTAAAGGGACAGTTCACACCCAAATCAAAAATACATTTTTTTTCCTGCTGGCCTGTAGTGCTGTTTATCCTTCAAAATTTTTCTTTGGTGTGAGTGGCAGGATTCTGGAGATAACAGCTGTAGAGATGTCTGTCTTCTCTTCAGAATAATGTGACTAAATGGCACAAGTCCTGTGGTGTTCAAAGCACCACAAAAACACATTTTGACAAATTCAAAACCAGTGTCTCTTTCAAAAAATATACAGTGAAGTTTTGGCATTGGAAATTGATGTGTGGTTTTTGTCTATTATTCACTGAAATTGTTTAAAAACCTACTTTATCACTCATGTTACTGTGATCTGCAGGCAGCACGTTTGTTAAAAAGTGATGTGATACGATCCAGCAGAAGAAATCATTGTACACTAACAGTCCAACAGACACTGCTCGGTGGTCAGCGGTGTCCCATCTATCAGTTCCCTGCTCCTTTCTCTCTCGAGGGCCTCGACCAATCCAGCCTCTTACATTTCTTCGGTTTCAGGTCTGTGTTTCAGAGGGAGAGACGTGTGAATCAGTCCCAATACAAAGCAGAGTTTTGATATCTCAGACTCTTAAGAGCCAAACTGACACAACACAAAATGCTGTCCCTTCATAAAAAAACCCAAAACAGTAAACTAACTAAGCATATAATAATTGAATCAATGCACTCTGGATTTACCAACATTTCTCATCATTTCATCAACTTTAGCAGTATTGCAACACAATTGCTAATTCAGTCATTTTTGACAATTGAACAAAACCATTTTTTGGTGGACTTTGACTTTTATACTGGGAAATATATTTTAAAAGATCAAACACTTGGGTATTAAACCTTGTTAAGGGTCAAGTCCCTGGTGGAGATTTCACAGCATAGTGGTCGTTAGCAGCCATTTTATTTTTTAAAGTGTCTCAGAGTTCTCTTAATGCTAAACAAAATACACATTTTAAACCATAATTCTTATTTAGCTTTGATTTAGAAGGACTACAGAGTTGTCATGTTATGGTTGAGACACATCTGATAGCAATATTATTTAATGAATTTGTCAAAAAAATCTAAATTTTAACAGTGTTTGAACAATATTTCCACCTCTTTTACACCACAAAGTGAGACAGGGGTCCTTAGGGGATAGCTAACCCTTTTTATGCCTGATTGAACTATGTTGTTGTTTTTTTTGTTTTGTTTTTTTAATCTGATGGAGTTGATGGAAATCTGGGACATTAATATTATTTTTTTAAACAAAGATGATCATAACAGCACATTTTTACACAGTGTATAGGTATTGGTATTATATCTATATCTATATCTATATCTATATCTATATCTATATCTATATCTATATCTATATCTATTAGGGATGCAACAGTTCACAGTTGGTCCTGGCCTGTACAGATGTACTAAATGTAATCATCATAGTGTAGTATACAGTTTTCCTGTGCATTTAGCTTTTAAAGTAATAACTCTCCCAATCTTGATGCAGAGGTGCAGTGAACAGACGAGACAAATGTGTGCTGTAAGTAACTCTGAAGCGCTGTGCTGTGGGACACTCAGTGTTAAAAAAAACAAAACAAAAAAACAGGAGTGAGGCCGATTTACAGGCCGTCACTTTCACCTAAAACTAAACATGCTCGTCTCAGAAATCGATCATCAGATTGTGATATTTATTGTAACTATATATTTATTTATTGTGATGTCTTCCCTCTGACACACAACTGTCACTCACAGGAGCAGCCTGCAAGACACAGCTGTTGACTGGCTATTACTTCTGACATGTAACCAATCAGACAGTGCTGTGGGTGGGACATTGAGTGAGATTACAGAGTGTAGAATTATTATATTTTATATTAACTGTTATAGTTTATATGTAATGTGTAGATACACATATGATACACATCATCTATTGTAATAAACTATAATACAGTATCAGTTCTCAAGAATGAGTAATTTACTTCAGCATTTTACCAATTCATACATTCAGGTGTAAGACAATAGTGGAGAGACCTCTCTGCACTTTGGTTTGGATGGAAACAGCCGGACCAAATACATAAGTTTTGTTTCTGCTTGCAGATACACACCTGCACACAGAGTGAACTTGTTTTTCTGGCTCATTGTCTCAGTTTCGTGTCATTTCAAAAACCACAAAGAGAAGTGCTGCTCAGTATATTCCTGACACACAGGTGGAACTCATCAGCGGTAAACCACCTGTAAAGCACAAAGGAACAATGAATGTTCCCTGGTTTACTTCCTATTTTCTGCTTCCGATATAGTGACACCTCAGACATCCACAATGATAAAAATAGTTCATATATAGTACTGCTGTATTGTCTGCATTGTTATGCATTCCATTTTGTTTGCGTGTTATTAGAAATGATTTACTTTTTCACGGCCACTATATATCACAGTGTGGCATTTAAGGGAGGACTTCAGATTTTTTTGAAATGTGGTATTTTAGCCACTTAAAAAAAAGGTTCACCTAAGTGTAGACTGTTAGCATATTTTTTTGAAGTCACACAATAACACAAAAAAATCGACAGGTGGCAGCAGCAGACCACTAACTCCTGTGTTCTACAAGGTAAAAGACTGATTTTGCCGGTGGAGTTTGGTTGGTTTGGACAGAACGATATTTGGCTTGGTTTTCTTTCAGGAAAGGCAGTCTGATGGCAAACTGAAGCTGTGAATATATTCTAAATATGGCGTACACTGAAAGTGATAATGATTTTTTTTTAAGTTGGATCTTTTTAAAGGGATAGTTCACCCAAAAATGAAAATTTAGTCATTATCTACTCACACATTGAAGGCTGCGTTTAGTTTTTTAGTCCATAAAACACTGTTGGAGTTTCACATGAAAACAGTGTTGCAGAATTATATCAGATGTTTGGGAGATTCTGCAGTGCTGTGAAACTCCAGCAGCATTTCATGGACTAAAAAACTAAACATGACCTTTAATTGGCATGAGAGTGAGTAAAAAATGACTTAATTTTTGGGTGAACTATACCTTCAAGAGGCTAAAATACTTGTCCACAACAGATAATTGCTTTGGTGCTCCTCTCTGCTTCTCCAAACTGGGACAGAGCCGACTGCTGTCTTCTCTGGGAGTACTTAATACAACCCTATATCAAATAATCCAAACTATCCCCTTAAAATTACAACTGTCACGATTCAGACAACCTACTATGGCATAAATATTGATAAAATATGTTAAGAATAAACAATCAGTTATTTCTATTTTATCATCTATGGTGATGTTTTGAGTATTTTCAGATACAATTAACACTACCAAATACCTCACCAATAAACAAAAATAATAAACTGAAATGGTAATATTTATAATATATTCACTTACCGCAAAATAACTTCCACAAGCGACCTATTTCTTCTCTGAGCTCTGTGTAATTGGCTGTTAACTGCTCCTTTATTTCCTGCAAGTCTTTTTTCTCGCTTCTCCAGTCGATTTTGTTGTTTTTCACTATTGTTACAAGGGGAACAACAAAACAGCTACTGAATGTATACTGTATATGTGTATATATATGTACACACATAATATGTCATAATATTATCAAGGTATTAAGGCTTAATATACAAAATGTGAACTGCATTCATTTACTGTTACTGAACTACTAACACAAAACATAATTAGGAAAAACTCACTTTGGATCCCGAGGCCAATGAGGGCGAGGATCCCTGCCAGGAAGAGAAGATACAGCACGCGCTGAAACACTGAACCAGCTCTGGCACATTTCCTCTTCTCTGAGTTTTGACCGACCACAGACACTTAACAACATAAGTAATCAACGTCAGGCTCAGAATATTTAGGATACTGCAACAGAATATGACATTCAGAGACAAAAAAAAACCTATACACAATGAAACACTGAATATTAATTGACATTTAAATGTCAAAAATGAAGGAAATTGCAGCACTTGTTGCTCATGCTCATTGTGTTCATACCTGGGTGCTGAGGCCCTGCAGATCCTGTTATATGTGGTGATGTGCCCTCCACCCAGGGGTTGTCATACACCCTCAGGCTTTCTGCGCTCACATAGATGTCCACTATTCTCTCCTTGTTGTCCTGATCAGAGTGAACCCTGTTGGTGATGTCAGGCTCAGCGTAAATGTTCTCCGACATTATTTCTCAGACATTAACTAACAACCGATTTCACTAGCATACTCGACAAAGTGTGTTTTTAAATCTTGATAAATTATTTGTCTGTTTTCTGATAGAGGCTGTCCACTCTGATGACAGCATATAAAAGGGGAAGAGCAGAAAAAACAGGAAGTCATAAGTGCCTGCTTGTTCCTCCTAAATTCACCTGATCATCAGCGACCCTTTGACATTTGATTTGGGGTCAGTAACCTGAGATAACGGTCAAGTGAAACGCCAACATGCAGTGAATAAACCAAAGCAGAGACAAGAAACAACAGGTCTCATGCAGCAATATTCTCTTAAAAATGTCTTGAATATTTTCTATGAATTTTTTATTATGAAAAAAAAAAAGACAGATGCACAAAAGCTGCTCTTACCCAGGTGAACTGAATGATGAATCCCACTTGATCATGAGCTGGAGGGGCGTGGCCAAGTGTTTGTTACCAGCAGAAGTAAAGATATTAGGGCGTGTATGGGCTGTGTGCAAACACTGACACATGGCCAAGAACTGGAGAGACACCATGATGAAAGACTGCAAGAAGAACTTTATTTTTTGGTCATCATAGATAGATTTTATGAAATGAATTAAAGTTTTTGGGACAGAAAATAGCTGTGGGAAACAGTGAATGTATACATTTTTAATTATAACAAATAATTGTATATAAACAATAATTAATATTATTAGAAATAAATACTTAGATATTCTCTAAACTTGTGTTCCCTTGCATTGGGCCAACAATTTATCTCAGCACGAGTGTTTCAACCCATCCTAAAATCTTCTCTTATTTAGGCAAAATTAAGAAAACATAAGTGAATCCCAGAAAGCAATAGGTACAAACATAATTTTAAAAAATTGTTTGTAAATGGTTTCTTGAATGAGGCCCTTCTGTGGTTGTAGGACAAATTCAATAATGCCAGGACATAATTACTGCTTTCATGATTTAAAATAAGACATAGTGACATGAGTTACGTTAAAAGGGATAGTTGAAGTGGACTTAAACACATTATGCCTTTATCAAATATTGCACCTCTGGCGATTTGAAATTTTCAGAAAGCCATAATATAAGTTTTTTTTTTTAAAATTTGGATTAATTGTGCAGCCCTAATGCTAACAGTTTGAAAATCTGTCATGATGAGTTTATTGGCTCCAAATCATGCTGACACAAACAGTTTTTTTTTTTGTTTTTTTTTAACTGGGTGTTCTCCACTGGAAGAGCACCCCAGAGGCAAGCAGGGTGCTACATCAGGACTAGGGGGTGCTATAGCCATGTCATAAATCTGCATAGCTCCAATTAAGCCTCACCCAGCATTTCAGTATTTTTTTCATTCATAGATAAAGAAATATGCAAATTCAATAAAGAGCTCATTTAACACCATGTGTGCACAGTTTCCAGACATAGGGGTGAATGTACTTCTTGTTGTGGCTTTACTGTGAATATTATGCCTTTAATTTATGACATTGTGATTTTTTTTTTAATCCATAACATTAACCGATGCATGTTCATGTATATCATTGACCTACACTTTTTTTTTCTTGCGACAGAAATAAAATCACTAAAACTGTGATGATAGTTTGTTTTACAAGCATGTGCACAGTTTACAGCATCTAGGCTAAATGCACTTCTTGTTCTGGCTGCACTTTGGATATAATTAATTTAATTTCTGTTGCTGTGAAAGCCATTTCATCTGAAATATTATTACCAGTGCACAGCTGTCTGATTATGCATTTGGAATAAAAGCACTTCTTGCTGTTGTTGCATTTTTAATGCATTGTGTTATTAAGTGTGACTGCATGGGTGCTGCCTGATGCTGAAATCTTTTACATTTGCACATGAAAGACATTTGCAGATAACTGCATTCGATTTACAATATAGCTACTATTTTGCATAATATTCTTTGTCCAGTTTCAATGAAAAACTATAGTTATATCAAAGTGATTTGTACTATATCTGCTTTCACAGAAAACCTAAAGTCATGAAATTGACTATTTCGTCAGCACCACATATTAGTCAACTTGTCCCCTCTAGCATTGTGAGAGAAAAAATCCATCACACTGAACTCAATCTCTTCATATCACTCACTCCAAAGTCTAAATGATGGCAGCATGTTTAGCTCTTCATCTGCTTTCATTTCTGATCATACTTGCCAACCCTCCTGACTTCCATTTTTCATTACCCTATTACCCTATTACCCTATTTCCTTCTGAGATTACTTTTCTCCAGTATTTCTCCCAATTTATGACAAAGCTTCACATCTTATTTTCTTCATCACAACCTGTTTCTGGAACTCTACAGTGTGCATCGACCCTACGACTCTAAAAGTCTACTGTTTTGACCTGGACAACAACACAGCTAAGCCAAACCAGACTTCCTGGAAGGAAGGATTCCTGTTTATTGAGGAAAAGGGCATGCATTTTAAAAAATCTGCAATGTCAAGTTTCTTACAGAGATAGGGCAAAAACTAAATAAATGAAAGAAAACTGGTGAAAATTAGCTGATGCCAGAGGGGTGACTTATTCTGTAATCTTTCCTGAGAATGAAAATAAAAATCTAAGGTATTTAATCACTAAAAACCAGGAAACAAGTCTGCTGCCTTGCAACAATGTCACTGCCTGTTCACTCAGGCCCACCACCACCCCAGCATCCATCTGAAGGCTCTGACAGGGGGTCAAAGATATGTGTTCATCACTCCTCAATATCTCTATTTAAACATAATCTGCAAGGAACGATCAGGTCGGAGCCAAGACACCAAACTCTATCTATATTCTGCTGCTGCAATAAACATTCTTATTTAATAAATAGATTATGCAGGTAGACAAGGGAAAACAGAACTGAATGTCATATTATTCATTATTCTTTGTCCTGTTCCCCTGCTCATATGCTTCTTCTGCAGCTTTGCAGAAAACACTTTGCACTTCTCTTCCCTTTTTCATACATTTCGGGAAGACTGAACCTGTTTTGCTAAACGCACCTTTTTCTTCTTCTTTTATCTTTTGAAAAGGACAAATGTCTTTGTGTTTCTACCACACACAAAAAGGGTAAATATATTTCTGATGTAATCCTTTAAAAGCATCAGAAAACCTTTATAAGGGAAGGGAAACAAGTCTCTACATTTACAGCCTTTTCAAATACACAGCAGAGAATTAAACAGAAGTACATCCAAAGAAATGTCTGTCCACTCACCTGTTCCTCAGTGTTAAATATGATGATAAGTTTTTGCTTACAAACCAGTTTTTCTTTGTCGGGGAAATGAAATAACAACTCTTGTGACACTTGATCCAATCAGCAGGACAGGAGAACGTCTCTGTTTAACAACACAAAATGATAAAATGCCTTCAGTCAAAATACTTTATGTAACCCCATGATCAGAGTAAAGGCAATTCAAAATACAGCATGAAGCATCAAGCACAAATACCACTCTCAGCTTTTATTTGCTGTTCTGTATGTTACACATCTGCACTTTTGGAGAGTAATGGATCACACGTAAAGATTATGTAATCAGGATAACTTATTTCTAGGCGCAGCCAGGGGCCAGAGGGAGTCCGGTTTGGGGACCACAGGATTTCATCTCTGCTTTTTGCAGATGATGTTGTCCTGTTGGCTCCTTCGAACCAAGACCTTCAGCATGTACTATGGCAGTTTGCAGCCGAGTGTGAAGTGGCTGGGATGAGAATCAGCACCTCCAAGTCCGAGGCCATGGTTCTCAACCGGAAAAAGGTGGCTTGCTCCCTCCGGGTCGGAGGAGAGTCCCTGCCTCAAGTGGAGGAGTTCAAGTATCTTGGGCTCTTGTTTACGAGTGAGGGGAGGATGGAGCGCGAGATTGACAAATGGATTGGTGCGGCGGCAGCAGTAATGCAGTCATTGCACCGGTCTGTCGTGGGAAAGAAGGCGAAAGGAGAAGCTCTCGATTTTCCGGTCAATCTACGTTCCTACCCTATATATATATATATATATATATATATATATATATATATATATATATATATATATATATATATATATATATGTATATCTATATGTATATGTATATATATATATATATATATATATATATATACACACCTGAACAAAATCTTAAGACCGGGGGAAAAATTCCAGTATTCTCATTTCGCGCTGGTGGACTGTAACCAGGTTGTAAGTGGAGCTTCAAAATACAAAAAGAAGAAACAGGAGCAAGAGACAAAAAATAGAGAGTAGGCAATTTATTTAAAACTGGATTTAAACTCAAACAGGCTGTTCATCAGCTGATCAAAAGTTTAAGACCATAGCCTTAAAAAGTCAAAATCTGTGCAAAAATCTGTCCTTCATGTCATTTCTTTTAGGTATTCATACTGTCATGACCTCTTGATGGCAAAGACAAAAAAGCTTTCTGTCTTTTAACGTAGCAGGATTGTTGAGCTGCACAAGAAAGGCCTCTTGCAACGTGCCATTGCTGCCGAGGTTTGACACAGTAAGACAGTCATTTTAAATTTCTTAAAAGATCCTCAAGGTTGTGGGACAAAAAATCAAGTGGTAGACCCCAAAAAATTTCACTTGCACTGAGCTGGTGGATCCAACAGGCTGTCCATGAAGACACAGGCCGATTCTCGACCCAAATTAAGGCCCTTACTGATGCTGACTGCAGCCCAATAACCATAAGATGCCATTTGAGACAGAAGGGCTTAAAGAATAATAAATGTCTTCAAAGACCACGTCTACTCCCACACCACAAACTTGCCCATTTGGAGTTTGCAAGGGAGCACGAAACATGGGTCACTGAAATGTGGAAGAAAGTTTTATTCTCTGACGATAAAAAATTTAACCTGGAGGGTCCTGATAGCTTCCAATGTTACTGGCATGACGAGGAGATCCCACTGGAGATGTTTTCTACGTGGCACAGTGGAGAAGGCTCCATCTTGATCCGGGTGCTTTTTCCTTCAATGGAACAATGGAGTTTCAGGTTGTGCAGGGGTGTCAAACAGCAGCTGGCTATGTGGAGATGTTGCAGTGGGCATCCCTCTTGACTGAGGGCCCTCGTCTGTGTGGTAATGACTGTGTCTTTCAACAAGACAACACTGCCTTAGTTAACATCTGCCTGACGAAAGACTTCTTCCAGGAGAATAATGTCATTCTTTTGGATCATCCTGCACGTTCCCCTGATCTAAATCCCACTGACAACATTTGGGGATGATGGCAAGGGAAGTTTACAACAACGGACGTCAGTTTCAGACCGTGGCTGCCCTTTGTGAAGCCATCTTCTCCACATGGAGCAACAATCCCACCAGCCTCCTGGAAACACTCGCATCAAGCAGGCCTAAACAAATTTTTGAAGTGATCAACAAGGACGGTGGGGCTCCTCACTACTGAGTCCTTTTTTGACACTTTTAGTTCTGTTTTTGGGTTTTTTTGGGCGATGGTCTTAAACTTTTGATCAGCTGATGAAGAGCCTGTTTGAGTTTAAATCCAGTTTTAAATAAATTGCCTACTTTCTATTTTTTGTCTCTTGCTCCTGTTTCTTCTTTTTGTATTTTGAAGCTCCACTTACAACCTGGTTATGATCCACCAGTGCAAAATGTGAATACTTATAATTTTTCTCCCAGTTTTAAGATTGTGTTCAGGAGTGTGTGTATATATATATATATAACTCTGAGACGCTACAGGGTGTCCACAAAGTCTCTTTACAATTTAAAAAAATTTATTACAAAAGCAATTGATGAGATATGTTAATCAGATTTGTTCTATGTACTCAGTGGTTATCAAAGTCTTTAATCACATTGCATTTGTGTATTTCAGGTACCCTGTTGATGAAATAGGTTCTGTTAAATAAACCCCTAAAAATGGCTACTCCTCAAGAAAAGGCACAATGTGTATCGTGGTTTATTGAAACAAAATCAGATACGCAGACTCAGCGAAACTACAGGATTAAGTATGGAAGACATCCACTGTCACACGTGTCAATTTGTGCATGGCACAAGAAATTTATGGACACAGGGACAGTGTTGGATAAAGGGAGGAGTGGACGACCAAGAACATCTGAGGAAAACATTGATCGTGTAAGACAAGCCTTTGATCATTCTCCTACAATGTCCATCTGTACTGCTGCCAGACAGTTACAGCTACAAAGATAAGGAACATCAACGACCTGAAGCAAAAGATCACCATTGATGAGGCTATGCTACAGAGAACATGGCAAGAAATTGAGTACCGTCTTGACATGCTTCACGCAACTATTGGTGCCTATATAGAGGTGTATTAAATGAGGCAAAAAAAGTTCAATATCTACTTTTCATTTTGTAATAATTTCCACAGATTTTTCTATTCATTTGCTTTTGTAATAAATTTGTTAAATTGTAAAGAGACTTTATGGACACCCTGTACAACTATGCTGTGAAAATGTTGACCACCTAAGACTCATCAGATTTTCCATCTGACGTCTACATTTAAGAAAAAATGTAATCATTTGCAGGCTGGCTGGTTACAAAGTTTAATAACCAAGTGTTCTTTTAAAATATATTTTCAGGCATAAAAATATGAGTTTTTCACAGTGCTCAACAGATGGACGGACAGACAGACAGACGGACAGATAGACAGACAGATAGATAGAAAGCACTCCCCTCTGTCCAGCAATTGTCATAAATCACTACATTCTCAGCGTTATCACAGACGTCTGTGTTTCATCTGTCTTTCTCTTCTTCTTTTTCTTCTTTCTTCTCACCTCTCTGAAATTGAACCTTTGTGGTAAGATCTAGCTTATAGCTATCACAGAGTGAACAGGGAAGTAAACACAGGTCTATTTATTTTGAATAAATCAAGAAAAATAGAGGAAGTTGCTGGGTCACAATGTAAATTCTTATGAATAATAACGACCATGATTAAATATATGTAGATTTAAATATAAAGTGATAAGTTCTCAGTTTGGTTTGACACTGTGTTATTGTTATAATCATTCATTATTTACAATACACTGACATTTATCATTTACAGCAAACAAGTTTTGTTCCTTCCACCCAGCATGTTAAACGACCAGACACTGGTCTGTCTGTCTGTCCAGACCATATATGGAAATGTGTTTTATCACTTATTGCCTGTGTTTAAGTATATATTTATATCTTGAGTGTGTTTTGGCAATACTGTACTTTGTTATGGTCATGACAATAAAGCCTGTTTGAAATTGAATTTGGCCCGATATTTCTCTTCTAAGGTAACAAGGAGTGTAAAAGGTATTCAGATCTTTTACTGAAACAAAGTACTAATATCACACTGTAAAAATACTTTACTACAAGTAAAAGTCCTGCATTGACAAAACCTTACTGAAGTAAAAGCATGGCAATATTATCAGATAACTGAACTTAAAGTAAAAGTATTCATGTTGCAGTAAAATGTTCCTGTCAGTGTTATTATGTCTGATGTTTCTGGATTAATATTATTGCATTAATGTTCTTGCTGTTTACTGCTGTAGATGTTTAAGGTTGAGCGCATTAATTACTTAAAATGAGCCACTGTTGGCTGATTTAATTTACAGCATGTCATGTAGAAGCATAAAGTTGGATAAAATGGAACTAAAGTACAAAATAAGTGCAGTACTTAATGTAATCAGTGGTAGACAGTAACTAATTACATTTACATCAACTGGCTAATTAGCAAACATCAGAGCCAAAGCTCAGTGTTATATTTTAGTATTTTCTACATTTTTTTGTGTTAATGTCAATATTCACTTATCTTAAAATTCTAAATAAAAAAATATTCTAATCAATAAATATTGTTGTTTTGTGCCTCATTCTGTTCTATATAGATCTACTTGTTTTCTGACAGATGGAGCAAACAGTTTTAAAGGAGGGAGGACTGTAGTGGGAGCACTGGACTGTCAGGTGTGACACACACTTCTCCAGTTAGTTAGTTAGAAGGACCCCTTCACTGAATTTTGGGTTCTGGGTCAATTTTGGATTAATTCAACAACTTTGGTGCCATGTTTCATTCACAGGTTTAACAACAACGTGTTTTGAATTTGCACTGATTCAGACTTTTGACGGGCTTCTTCCCATGGCAACGGTTGCAGTGGCTCATGGGTATTGTAGTAATGAGCAGCTGAGGCTCATGGGCATCAGAGCCAAACTAACATAGACATGATTACTCAGAAACAAAGCTGACATAATTAAAAATGGTGGTCATAAGATAAGTCCCTGTTTGTTATGCCATGAGGGAGACTCCTGTGTTTCTGTGTTCATATTGAGTGATCATGTGACTCTGATGCACACAACACAGGTTGAAACCGGTTCTAAACCTTAAACTGCATCTAAAATAATAACAGAGCAACAGCTTCCATGACTTTATTAATGATGCACAGCACTAATAATTACCAATCAAGGTCATTTATTACATTGCATAATACAAAGGTATACAAAAACATGCAGAGTAGCTCCATAATGCTACACACACAATATAACAGTACAGATAATTAAATTCAGAGTAGAATAAGATAAAATATGAATCAAAAACAATATGTGCACTTATTTATAAATATACATATACAGGAAATAATTTAGTCACATATTTTTTGAATTTGTGTCACTGAACATAGTTAATATATAAAGTCATGTAGATAACATGGTCAACACTTCACATAAAAAGTTTGACATCTGGGAAAAACTGTCCATCTGTGTCTCAGCTCTGCCTGGTCCTCTCTGTCCTCTCTGTCCTCTCTGTCCTCAGCAAAAGCCCCCCGACAGACGTGAATGAACTCAAGGAAGATGAATTCAAAAGTGACCAGGTGAGCTGACAAACTCCTGGGCTGAGTGTTGCTCATTAGCTGGACATGAACTTTTTAAAGATTCTGCTACTGATAATTCTGTTTTAAAGTGACTTTTCCTGCAGGAGTTTCTGCCATTGATTTCACTGGAAATGTTAAATGTAAAGGCTGAAAGCAGAGCCAAGAGGAGGTGCAGAAGTCTAGTTCTGTCTCAGACTACTTGATTCATAACATGCTGAAAGGTTATTATGGAAGTATTGCTCATTGATGCTAACAACACAGCTTTAAGTCCAAGTCTCGAGTCCACACCTGTGGATATTTCATATGCGAGCGCAAAACAGATGTAGAATCAGTCCAAGAGCATATCATAATCATTTGTTTCATCTGACTATTCATAAATTAATCTCACAGATAAAGTCTGATGATTCACTGCAGTAGAAATCATTCCACTTTTTTAAATAAGTAGAGTGTGTTCCAATCACAACACAGTTTTCAGCTGGTTTATGATTATCCGGCTGATTGACTCTCCAGTACCTAGAGATGAACAAAAACTGATTAGACAAAAAATATTATAAATCAATACAGTTGACATCTGTGAATTGTACTTTCAGTGCATGATATTATGAGGTCCCACATAAATAAAAGTGAATATAAAGAAAGAGAAATGTCAGGTATTTGATTTGGGAGTCACATCATGGATGTTCACAATCACACAATCTGTAGACAGAACTCACACAAACACAGTTCTTTATTGTCATTATATAAAGCTGAGCAGAGCTCATCTCTGTATCATCTGTCTTCTTTAATCTTTGAATTCAAGTCTGTGCAGACTTTGTCTCCAGAGACACATTAAGACCAACCTGGACTTTATTGTTACTTCATCAATGTCTCCCTGTTCTGACACACATTTAGAGTGTAGACAGTCAATAGATGAGAAAATGGAGAATGTCTTACGTTTCAGTAGCGTTTGTCCCATCTACCCATTTCCAGACTCCCTCTGTCTCTTCATCAGTCAGACCAATCCAGACACGCAGATCAAATGAGCTGATAAACTTCTGGATTTCAAAGAGACAATCAGATGGATCACAGTTACAGTTATTATAGTTATTTCTCATTTTTTTATTCACTGTCTTTCCAAAGAGATCACTTAAAGATTCACCTTTTGATGAAATTACTGATGGCTGCAATATTGTCATGAAATACCAAACACAGGTGATACCAATGATAATTTTTAAGGCTCTGTTCCATTTAGTGTAGCAGAGTCTCTCCAGTGAGTCAACATGCACATTAGCAGCACTCTGCCTCTGTTTGAGCTGAATGGATGGAACCTTCATTAGTATCACTGGTAACACCTGTGTTTACGCTGTGATTTCATGTCTAAATGGCTGCCATGAAGAAGGTCTGTGTTCTCAGGTTTGAATGATTCATTTCCATGTTACCTGTTCACATGGACTCCTTTCAGACCTGATATTAACTTGTGTGTGTACGAGTGATTGAAGAGAACTTGTGGCACCAATTTTCTCGTATTTTGAATTTTCTTTCAGATATGAAGACAGTTTACGAGGTCCAGACGTGTTGTAGAGTCATGTTGTGCAGTCAGTCTGCTGTTAGCCAAACTGTCATTATTTTGTATTATGTTGACATTATCCTGTTTGACTATATTTCAAATGATAAATTACATATAAAGCCTCTCGTCATTCATTTAATGATCTATTATTACCTTGTGCAGGTTTATGAAGTCTCTGTCCAGGTGAACATTCTCACTTATTCTGTCCTCTGTCTCTTTCATGAAAACTTCTCCTTAACTCTTTTCTCTCACTGTGGTCATTGATCGCCCCTTACTGTGGCTGTGATGAGTTATTTTGTTTTCCCCCTCTTAAGTCAATTTCATATTGAGATGTTTCTTCTTCATTTCAGTGAAAGTCCAACCCTCCAGCATTAACAGCACTCACTTTTCCCGTTTCTTTGCTTTAGCAGGTCTTTTAATTTCACTGTTGACGCTGTTAAAATGACAGATTTTCCTTTATGGATCTCTGAAAGCAGGACGTCAAGCTCCAAACTTGTTAAGTTCTTCTTTTTTCTCATTGATTCCATTTTCATGAACAAACACTTCCTGACATATGGAGCAGGAAGTGCAGCCTTACATGGTATTACTGGGGTGTTAATTATGCTCATTTACAAGTCTCATGCACATGCAGTCAAATACTCACAGGTGGATCATTTTCATGGTTTTCTGAACTTATGAGTGTTTGTTGAATCTGATGTGGCATGTTCATACGAGCCTTTTGTCCCAAAAAAGTCAGAGAAATTTAAGATAAGAATATGAAAATGTTCTTGCGTGAGACCCAATGTGTTTTTGAGAGGAACAGACAGGAGGGTCGCTCTGTGGGGTCTGACTCTGTCATTAATGTGTGTCTTTGTCATGTGTGATGTGAAAACATCAGATTTCCACACAGCTAAAACAAGTCAAAGTGTGTGTCCTCACAGCATGAAGCTGTTGTGCTGTGCTGCTGACAGCGCAGGTAAAATATGAGGCTTGTGTTGGCTGATAGAGGAGTTTAGTGTGGTGCTGAACTGAAAATAAAGGAATGAATAAATGACCAAACAGAAAGGAGTCCACTTGTGATCAGATCAGCTAGGACACATGTTAATACTGGGTCTGAACAAGGTTATTATTTCTGCAGCTTTGTACAAGTCATTGTGGATTCATCTTCCTCCTTTTTAAAATACATTTCTGTAACCTGTTTTGACACACTGACCTTTATTTCTTCATCTTTTTAAAATGTTCTTCTACCTCATACTAAACACACTATCAAACAGGTTTGTTTAGTTGTTGTCTATATTTTAGATGAAATCCTTTAAAGATCCAGTGTGTGAAATATACAGGGATTTATAAATATGGAATATAATATTCACTGGCTCTAGCATTTGCATTAGTTTTGTGGCTGCCGTATGAGTAGGAGGGTGAGATGAGGTGTAGATGCCACTAAATCCTACACACTGGTCCTTTAACTGCATCATAAAACACAGATAACAGGAAGTCCTAATATTCAAATGATGAGTTTGGGAAGGGAAGCATGTTTTGTACTTTGGTAGCATTTATAATTTAGAAAAGTTTACAGAGAAAGAAATAAAAACAAAGTCACTCACCTGTTCCTTCTCATTAGATATGATCACCAGGTGTGCATCCTGATCCTCACAGAACTTTTTGCTGTCATTCCAGTTTTTCTTTGATTGTATTGTTGGTTGTTTCTTGTTAGAAATTAAATAACAGCTCTTGTTAAATGGTATCCAATAGTCCGGACAGTAATGCGTCTCTATTTAATGACACAAAATGATAAAATAAATGACATGCCTTCAGCAACAATACTTTATGACACGATTAAAGACAAACACAATTCAGATCATCAAGCAGAAACACCACTCTCAGTTTTTATATGCTGTGCTGTATGTTACCCATCTGTTCTATCAATCAGTTAAAAAGCTCTCCATGTCTAAACAGTGAAGTGGAACTGCATCCCCACGTCTGAGCCTCACTGCACCATTTTGAGAAATGCTAAAAAGAGGGAAAAATGTTGAGGAGGGGTGTGTGCAGGGGCGACACAGGACAAGGACAGTAGGGGGCGTGGCTACAACAGCTGCCGGAGAGAGCGATCACTGCTCTGCTAGTAATCAGAGCTAACCTATCATGGTTGACTGCTGTCAGACTCTCTGTGTCTGTGAAGAAACACTGGAAACACAGAGAGTCTGCTGGAGCTTTGACAGTCTCTAGAAGCACATTTGTGACCTTTTTTTCTGTGTTTTATCTCGAGCTAACACTAGTGACTCAGAGAGGCTGCTGGAGCTCTGCTGTGTGTTGTATTAATAGTAGAAGCCCTGCTGTTGAAGTCCAGTGAAGCTTCTACAGCCGTCAAAAGTGTGAAAAATACCAGGCACAAGAGGCACATCAACACTTCTGTTCATATTCACATGCTGCTTGTGCTCTCTCTCTGTGCTGTGCATCCTTTCCAGTGGTTTATAACAGCTGGAAATCTAACCCACTACTGGTCATGTGATGGTGCAAAGGGGAAACAGGATCATGTCTATAAGAGAACCTTAGATTTTCCAAACTGTTGCACTTTAACACTTGACTGAACACAGAAGATCAGATTGGTTAATACTTGTTGCCTTTGTTGGTTTGGGTTGTTTGGGTTGGGTGGGTTTAGTCCCGGAGCTGCTTCTAAACATTCTTGTCTCGTCGAGTTTTAGGCGTATTGGCAGTTGTATAAAGATAACACCAAGACTAATTTCTATTGTCTGTGTCTAAATCACTTCAAAGGATGTTAAATATGTACTCTTAACATTTAAAGGGGACCTATTATAGTCATTTTTGGGCCTTTGTATTTGATTTTGGACTCCTATAGAGCAGCTACACACCATCGCCCGCACAGAAAGCTTTGTAGATCTTCAGGACGCTGTGTATCTCGCTGCATCTCTTCCTTGTATTTTCTGCATCCCGCGAAAACGGTCTGTGTAATTTACTCCACCCCCTGGCCCTCCTCCATGTACGCCTCCCGCCGAGCCCACTCCGCTGTGTTCATATCAAGGTTTGTAGTAGGCAACTGGACTTGATAGAGTTCTTGAAGACGTTTCGCCTCTCATCCAAGAAGCTTCTTCAGTTCTTCCTGACTGGTTTGGGAGTTCAGGTATTAAACCTAATGGGGTCGTTAACACCTAGGGGAGCATGTGACTCATGTGTCCACCCCTCCATTGTGTGACTCGTGAGTTTCACTTGAGGGGAGGTGTGAATCAGAGTCGTTAAGGACTCTGCTGTCATGTGACTTGTTAGGGTCACATGATTTCAGGTGGGTATCCAACTGCCTGGGGAGTGATCTTAAGACTACATTGTAAGTGGCAGATAAATTGTGCCTCAGACCTCCTCCTCTGTTGAGAGATGGCCGTTCCAGGTTAACAAAAATGGCCTCTTTCACTCCTCTCTCAAACCATCTGTCTTCCTTGGCCAAAATACGGACATTGTCATCTTCAAAGCAGTGTCCTGTAGCTTTCAGATGTAGATGGACTGCTGAGTCCTGACCTGTGGAACTGGCTCTCCTGTGTTGTGCCATGCGCCTATTCAGCGGTTGTTTTGTCTCCCCAATGTACAGGTCCGTGCACTCCTTACTACACTGGACGGCATAAACTACATTTTCTAGTTTGTGTCTGGGTGTTCTGTCCTTGGGGTGGACAGGTTTTTGCCTCAGGGTGTTGCTCGGCTTGAATTGGACAGGGATGTGGTGTTTGTTGAAAATCCTCCTGAGTTTTTCAGAAACGCCCGCAATGTAAGGAATAACAATGTTTTTCCTTTTGATGGTGTTTTCTTCTCTCTCAGATCTGTTTCTTTTCTTGGTTTTGATAAAGGCCCAGTTTGGGTAACCATAGGTTTTGAGCGCTGTCCTGATGTGTTTTTGTTCCTTATCCTTTCCTTCCATACTGGTTGGAATGGTCTGTGCTCGGTGGTGGAGGGTTCTGATGACCCGCTGTGATTGGTCACACTCCCGAGGACTTCCTAAGGGCTGGCGAGCGCTGCTGAGCTCGGCTACCGGCTAATCCAGCTTCGTATTGGCCCGTGTTGACAAAACAGTCCCCTGTGAAGTACCGTAGACAGACAAACACGGAGGTATTTTTCCTTTGCTGGCTGGGAAAAAGCAACTCTGTCCACTTGTGCCTGGTGCTCGCCTCTTTAGGAAAGCTAAACAAAGTTAACTTTCCCTCACACCCGAACAATCATTTTCTGGGAGCCATTGTTCAACGTACTAACACTGAAATCACTGTAGACAGCAGGGGGCTGTGCAACGAAGGAAGCTCAACACAGCCAGGCTTTCTCTGCATGACAAAGCCTAAAACCGCAATCAGAGATAACGGGTATCATGATGGTGGTTATCAACTCACTTTGTTAATCCAGGCTTTCGTCTTCAGACTCTGTGCGCGTTCATATAAAAGGGGCGTGTGTTGCATCATTTGACTCTTCTTCCACATGAAATGAAGCGATCGCCACTTACTTAAGTCAAAATCATCAAGTTGTTATAATTATGAGCTATGGAAAATATACAAAATACATTACAGCAAAAAGCAACATTGTTGCTGCAAATAAAGCAGGAGAAGAAGAATGATGTCAGAAAATTACTGATCGACTAAATGCGGTCTTAATGCTGCCGTTTATTCTAACATGAAACTCCATACAGCAGATTTAAACATGATGAAGTCTGTCTGACACTGTCCTATGATGACAGAGACGTGGACACACTGAAGTTTTTGACCAAACCAACGTAAAATGAGTGTAACTGATTTAAGATTGTCTGTGATAAATGATGATGAATTTTCTGATCCGTGATCTGAGCTGCAAAATCACAGAGACAAAACAGATAACAGTAAAAAGTATTCAAAGTGTCTGTAGTTGCTTCATCATTATTTTACTGTGTGGATTATGTACGATGTCAATTTAAAGTGTTAATATGATCTGGAGCAAATGGGGAAAATGACTCTACATCACCAAACTGAGGTTACCATCATGACAGCGCTATGCATACAGTTTGTGCCGCTGTTACATGTTTTACATTATATGGATTCGTTCGGTGATATTACGAGCATACAGCTCAGTAATTTTTCAATGTTAACGTCCTCCCTCAGTTTAAAAGCTAAGGACAATAATTAGTGAAAGAACAGCGCGTTTTACAGACGATTTAATTTGAAACTCTGAACATAACCTGCTCGCGACCAGGTTATGAGTTTAGTAGTTACCATGGTTACCAGGTTAAAAGAGAGCCACCTTCGTGACACTGAAAATCCTGGGTTTAGACTCAACATAGCTCGCTAACACATTAATCTCACTTCATAGTTCACCACTCAGAACAGCGATATAACTTCCGAAGCAGAGCGGGGGAGGGGCAGGCCTAGAGCACATGCCGGGGTATGACCATATAAGTAAGTCTGGCACGCATTGACGTCAATGTTACTACACCGTTAAAAAAAGACAGTAAAACAGAGCATGCAGAGCCTCCAAAACAGCTTGCAGGGCTCGCTTCCAAATGCATGAACCTCATTATTTGACGCTTTGGAATCGTTTAACACGAGTATCCAACATTGTGACAACATTTATAGGTCAGAAAAGAGGAAAAGCATAATAGGTCCCCTTTAATGTCCTCTCCGTCTGTACATAACATACACAAAGCTACAAATTATATAAGTAAATTAATAAATAATGAAAAATTGAACTTTTTTACAGTGTAGTGCATCAACAGACTTGGATGTACCTACAGCCTGAGGAAAGGCACACACAATGATGAAACAACATGTACAAATCTTGAGAGAGTTTCTCAACTCTTGCAAATCCAGGGTTCCCTTCTAAACAGGACCAAGAATCAGCTAGCTTGGCCCTGCCCAAAGTCTCTACCTGTTGCCTGGCAACTGTGTCCAGTCAAAAAATTGACCATTACATAACGGCCTGGTTTACACTTTTTCTTATTTGCTTTGGCTCAATTCTTGAATTAGAATGACTTTTTTCAAAATATTAAGTCCAAATCTTTGAACAGCTGGTGTGTTTTTTCACAACAGATTTGAATTTCTCATTCATATAAGTTAATTGCACATGTCGTTGCACAGGTATAATTGTCTGCAATTTGCACAATAAGCACTTACACATGGTTCACTGATCAAGACTTATGAGTTAATTCTCTGAAATCGTTCTCTTTATCAACATCTGTCAGACATACATCTGTATTCCACAATGTGACATTAGATGTTAATGATGTCTGCTGAATCAGCAAATGACCTCCTGGCTGACAGTAACGAACAAAGAATCACATGGATGTCATTTTGTGGCTAATTTGTCAATATATCATTTTACATGGAAGATCAAAGGTGAAATTTCTGTTCACAGTAAATGTAATCAGGGGTGTAGCAGGAGGTGAACCCAAGAGAACTCAGTTCATCACCTCTTTGAAATGAGGCTGAGAGTCTATTCATTCAGACTGAAAGAGGGAGAGAGAGGGAGAGAGAGGGGGGGGGGGTTGTTAGGTGGTTGTGTGGTCAGAGTCAGCCAACAGTCAGAGCACCATTATAGTTGTGGAGGCAGCAGTGAAGTCCTGCCTCTTCACCTGCATGAAACACACCCAGGAAAGAGAGCCAGTGTCCGCTCTTCTCCTGTCAGGAAAACAGTGGACTCCCGACTAGGGTTGCCACCTTTCAGAAATGAAAATAAGGGATTCCCACCACAGCTCCTCGGGGCCATGACCACCACGGGCCCGACTCCCGTGGGGTGGGGCGCCCGCAGCAGTGCTATGTTTTATTTTGTGCCAGGGTTTTTAGGAAAGGGGTGATCAAGAAAGCAATTAGTCATACTCTGTGGTGGACAAAGTACTCAACCCCAGTACTTGAGTCAAAGTATAGATACTCTTGGTCAAATATTACTCAGCTACAAGTGAAAGTTGCTCAGTCAAAATTTTACTTGAGTTAAAGTACTAGAGTTCTTGCTTTTAAAAATACTTAAGTATTCAAAAGTACAAATTACAAAGTACATTTTCTAATATAAATACATGCTGTATTGTTTTCATGATGTATTTACAGAACCTTGTAACTCTCTGAAACCATCTAATGATGCACTGATGCTTGTAGAACCACTCTGCTCCACAAAGTCTATAGAAACACCTATAAAAACTTCAACATAGAAATACAATCAAAAACAAAAAGGACAGCTGTTGTCATTTTCTCATGTAACTGTATTAAACTCACAGCATAACATTAGATTGAAGCCGACTGTAAGAAGTTCTCCAAGTCTGTTAAATAACTGAGATTTCTTTCTGTCCTCAGAGGCAGTATATATATGAATTATGTGGTATTTTTCATCACAATAAAAACAATCCAACTTTAAAAGTTACCTGGAATAATGAATAATTATAATAACATCTTGAGATTTAAATGTGTCAATCAATTAACCTATTTACATACAAATTAACCTATTTAATGAGATACTGTATATCTACCACATGGCAGTAGCACTAGCACCTAAAGGAGATCTATTTGTGTGGAGTGTGCAACAATGAACTTTTAAAATATAAACTAAATAAACTGAGAACTTAATGTAACTTTTAAAGTGCATAACTGTTCTTGCTGTAGTGACTCTCTTTGCGAAGCCTGGAGACATTTTTACTTAAAGAGGAAAAACCAGAAAAAAAAACAACAAAAACACTTGTAAACTTGTTTATCTGCGTTTTCGCTTTTGAGGAGTATTGTGGGTTAGTGGACATTTTTAAAAGGTGCAGGTGTTGTGAGCAGCGCCGGTGTGTGGTGTCTGTCTCTAGGCAACGGTGACAGCAATGCATAGGCAGCCAGGCACAGACACCAGAGCGGGGGGGTCCTGCGTAGATCCCGTCACGACAGTTTTGCTGGACTTAGTATTTCCTGTGTTTTATTTTCTTCATTATTATTAGATTTAGTGTTGATGTGTGTGTGACAGACACGTGTATTGAACATTTATGAAAATATGGAACAAATCGCGTCCCGTATTGAACCAATACCTATGTATCCGTCTGCACACCTCAACTTTCATAAACAAGTCACATCCATACAGTCTATGTTCACTTCGTTGTGAATGGAGAATTTTGTCCCCCTGAAGCCGCCGTACATCTGACAGGCCACCGTCTGTCATAGGAAACACTTGTTTCCTATGACAGACGGTGATTGTCACCGTCACTGACAAACCAATAGTTTAACAGTGTTTTCCACTCTCGTGTGTGATCAAATCACCGATCGCAGTGAGTTTTAACCGATCACGGGCAGAGACAGAAATACGAGACAAACCCCGTCCGGCACTGATTCAAAATGGGACGCATTTAATCCTCAAATACGGGACGATTCTGTATTTCAGCGGTCGGGTGACAACACCAGTGGCGACACAGACCACAGACTGTATGCACAGACAGACTTTACCTAAGTCACGTGACGCGATTGATCGTGCGTTAATTTTTTTAAAATGCGTTATTGTTTCCAGATTAATCTCATGCGTTAACGCGTTGACTTTGACAGGCCTAAATATGACCCAACATTTGAAAAACAGTGTTTTTAAGAGCCCTGTTCAAACACACTACCTTTCTGTCAGATTTTATTTTGTTAAAAATATTTAACCTGCAAGTGACACTTGAGAGACTGATTTGAATAATGAGCCAAATGACTGAGAAAAACTGTAACACTTATTTTCTTGTGCAATTTAAATGTAATTTCCAAAATATCAAACTATTCCTCTAATTAAAATCATTTTACATATCTTCACTCACCGAGCTGATTTTGTAGTTCGTCTCTCTCAGTGGTCAGGTTGTTGTTTATTGCCTGTAGTTCGTCTCTCTCAGTGGTCAGGTTGTTGTTTATTGCCTTCAGAAGGTTTTTGTCATTCTCTGTCTGGCTGTAATTTGTCTGTAGTTCATCTCTCTCAGTGGTCAGGTTGTTGTTT
>NC_139319.1:41135905-41143405 GCF_056507025.1 Lutjanus erythropterus | reverse complement strand
TGCACAGCACTAATAATTACCAATCAAGGTCATTTATTACATTGCATAATACAAAGGTATACAAAAACATGCAGAGTAGCTCCATAATGCTACACACACAATATAACAGTAGAGATAATTAAATTCAGAGTAGAATAAGATAAAATATGAATCAAAAACAATATGTGCACTTATTTATAAATATACATATACAGGAAATAATTTAGTCATGCAATATTTGAATTTGTGTCACTGAACATAGTTAATATATTAAGTCATGTAGATAACATGGTCAACACTTCACATAAAAAGTTTGACATCTGGGAAAAACTGTCCATCTGTGTCTCAGCTCTGCCTGGTCCTCTCTGTCCTCTCTGTCCTCTCTATCCTCTCTGTCCTCTCTGTCCTCTCCGTCCTCAGCAAAAGCCCCCCGACAGACGTGAATGAACTCAAGGAAGATAAATTCAAAAGTAACCAGGTGAGCTGACAAACTCCTGGGCTGAGTGTTGCTCATTAGCTGGACATGAACTTTTTAAAGATTCTGCTACTGATAATTCTGTTTTAAAGTGACTTTTCCTGCAGGAGTTTCTGCCATTGATTTCACTGGAAATGTTAAATGTAAAGACTGAAAGCAGAGCCAAGAGGAGGTGCAGAAGTCTAGTTCTGTCTCAGGCTACTTGATTCATAACATGCTGAAAGGTTATTATGGAAGTATTGCTCATTGATGCTAACAAAACGTCTTCTACCACAGCTTTAAGTCCAAGTCTTGAGTCCACACCTGTGGATATTTCATATGCGAGCGCAAAACAGATGTAGAATCAGTCCAAGAGCATATCATAATCATTTCTTTCATCTGACTGTTCATAAATTAATCTCACAGATAAAGTCTGATGATTCACTGCAGTAGAAATCATTCCACTTTTTTAAATAAGTAGAGTGTGTTCCAATCACAACACAGTTTTCAGCTGGTTTATGATTATCCGGCTGATTGACTCTCCAGTACCTAGAGATGAACAAAAACTGATTAGACAAAAAATATTATAAATCAATACAGTTGACATCTGTGAATTGTACTTTCAGTGCATGATATTATGAGGTCCCACATAAATAAAAGTGAATATAAAGAAAGAGAAATGTCAGGTGTTTGATTTGGGAGTCACATCATGGATGTTCACAATCACACAATCTGTAGACAGAACTCACACAAACACAGTTCTTTATTGTCATTATATAAAGCTGAGCAGAGCTCATCTCTGTATCATCTGTCTTCTTTAATCTTTGAATTCAAGTCTGTGCAGACTTTGTCTCCAGAGACACATTAAGACCACCCTGGACTTTATTGTTACTTCATCAATGTCTCCCTGTTCTGACACACATTTAGAGTGTAGACAGTCAATAGATGAGAAAATGGAGAATGTCTTACGTTTCAGTAGCGTTTGTCCCATCTACCCATTTCCAGACTCCCTCTGTCTCTTCATCAGTCAGACCAATCCAGACACGCAGATCAAATGAGCTGATAAACTTCTGGATTTCAAAGAGACAATCAGATGGATCACAGTTACAGTTATTATAGTTATTTCTCATTTTTTTATTCACTGTCTTTCCAAAGAGATCACTTAAAGATTCACCTTTTGATGAAATTACTGATGGCTGCAATATTGTCATGAAATAGCAAACACAGGTGATACCAATGATAATTTTTAAGGCTCTGTTCCATTTAGTGTAGCAGAGTCTCTCCAGTGAGTCAACATGCACATTAGCAGCACTCTGCCTCTGTTTGAGCTGAATGGATGGAACCTTCATTAGTATCACTGGTAACACCTGTGTTTACGCTGTGATTTCATGTCTAAATGGCTGCCATGAAGAAGGTCTGTGTTCTCAGGTTTGAATGATTCATTTCCATGTTACCTGTTCACATGGACTCCTTTCAGACCTGATATTAACTTGTGTGTGTACGAGTGATTGAAGAGAACTTGTGGCACCAATTTTCTCGTATTTTGAATTTTCTTTCAGATATGAAGACAGTTTACGAGGTCCAGACGTGTTGTAGAGTCATGTTGTGCAGTCAGTCTGCTGTTAGCCAAACTGTCATTATTTTGTATTATGTTGACATTATCCTGTTTGACTATATTTCAAATGATAAATTACATATAAAGCCTCTCGTCATTCATTTAATGATCTATTATTACCTTGTGCAGGTTTATGAAGTCTCTGTCCAGGTGAACATTCTCACTTATTCTGTCCTCTGTCTCTTTCATGAATACTTCTCCTTAACTCTTTTCTCTCACTGTGGTCATTGATCGCCCCTTACTGTGGCTGTGATGAGTTATTTTGTTTTCCCCCTCTTAAGTCAATTTCATATTGAGATGTTTCTTCTTCATTTCAATGAAAGTCCGACCCTCCAGCATTAACAGCACTCACTTTTCCTGTTTCTTTGCTTTAGCAGGTCTTTTAATTTCACTGCTGATGCTGATTATTGGGGTGTTAATTATGCTCATTTACAAGTCTCATGCACATGCAGTCAAATACTCACAGGTGGATCATTTTCATGGTTTTCTGAACTTATGAGTGTTTGTTGAATCTGATGTGGCATGTTCATACGAGCCTTTTGTCCCAAAAAAGTCAGAGAAATTTAAGATAAGAATATGAAAATGTTCTTGCGTGAGACCCAATGTGTTTTTGAGAGGAACAGACAGGAGGGTCGCTCTGTGGGGTCTGACTCTGTCATTAATGTGTGTCTTTGTCATGTGTGATGTGAAAACATCAGATTTCCACACAGCTAAAACAAGTCAAAGTGTGTGTCCTCACAGCATGAAGCTGTTGTGCTGTGCTGCTGACAGCGCAGGTAAAATATGAGGCTTGTGTTGGCTGATAGAGGAGTTTAGTGTGGTGCTGAACTGAAAATAAAGGAATGAATAAATGACCAAACAGAAAGGAGTCCACTTGTGATCAGATCAGCTAGGACACATGTTAATACTGGGTCTGAACAAGGTTATTATTTCTGCAGCTTTGTACAAGTCATTGTGGATTCATCTTCCTCCTTTTTAAAATACATTTCTGTAACCTGTTTTGACACACTGACCTTTATTTCTTCATCTTTTTAAATTTTTCTTCTACCTCATACTAAACACACTATCAAACAGGTTTGTTTAGTTGTTGTCTATATTTTAGATGAAATCCTTTAAAGATCCAGTGTGTAAAATTTACAGGGATTTATAAACAGAATTTTGAAATGTGGAATATAATATTCACTGGCTCTAGCATTTGCATTAGTTTTGTGGCTGCCGTATGAGTAGGAGGGTGAGATGAGGTGTAGATGCCACTAAATCCTACACACTGGTCCTTTAACTGCATCATTAAACACAGATAACAGGAAGTCCTAATATTCAAATGATGAGTTTGGGAAGGGAAGCATGTTTTGTACTTTGGTGGCATTTATAACTTAGAAAAGTTTACAGAGAATAAAATAAAAACAAAGTCACTCACCTGTTCCTTCTCATTAGATATGATCACCAGGTGTGCATCCTGATCCTCACAGAACTTTTTGCTGTCATTCCAGTTTTTCTTTGATTGTATTGTTGGTTGTTTCTTGTTAGAAATTAAATAACAGCTCTTGTTAAATGGTATCCAATAGTCCGGACAGTAATGCGCCTCTATATACAAAATGATAAAATAAATGACATGTCTTCAGTAACAAAACTTTATGACACGATTAAAGACAAACACAATTCAGAGCATCAAGCAGAAACAGCACTCTCAGTTTTTATATGCTGTGCTGTATGTTACCCATCTGTTCTATCAATCAGTTAAAAAGCTCTCCATGTCTAAACAGTGAAGTGGAACTGCATCCCCACGTCTGAGCCTCACTGCACCATTTTGAGAAATGCTAAAAAGAGGGAAAAATGTTGAGGAGGGGTGTGTGCAGGGGCGACACAGGACAAGGACAGTAGGGGGCGTGGCTACAACAGCTGCCTGAGAGAGCGATCACTGCTCTGCTAGTAATCAGAGCTAACCTATCATGGTTGACTGCTGTCAGACTCTCTGTGTCTGTGAAGAAACACTGGAAACACAGAGAGTCTGCTGGAGCTTTGACAGTCTCTAGAAGCACATTTGTGACCTTTTTTTCTGTGTTTTATCTCGAGCTAACACTAGTGACTCAGAGAGGCTGCTGGAGCTCTGCTGTGTGTTGTATTAATAGTAGAAGCCCTGCTGTTGAAGTCCAGTGGACTCTTGAACAGCATATGTTATGGAGCAAAGACACCTGGATCTTCATGTTGTCAAGTTTTTTGAAGTCAGAAAAGCCAAATTTTAGGGCAGCAAGACCATCAAATAAAAACAATGATCTGAAGTCCAAGGAAATAATGACTTCAACTTAAAGGTTACAGGTGGTTTTATTTGAGTCTTTTTTTTCCCTTCATTTGTTAACACAGGGGTAAAGGGACACTGGAAGTCAGTCAGAGGTCAGTCTAAATAATGACATCACATATCAAGATAATGACTTATCTCAAAATAATTAGTAATAAGTTTGAGTTGAGTTTTTTTTTTCAGATTTAACTCATTCTTGTGAGATACTAATTCATTATTTTGAGATATTAACTTATTATTTTGAGATAATAAGACATCATTATTGTTTTGAGATACTAACTCAGTAAAATTTGTGATAGTCATTCATTATTTTGAAATACTAACTTGTTTTTTAAAGATTTTTTTTAGATACTAATTCATTTTTTTGAGATAATAAGTCAGTATTTTGATAAAGATTCATATTTTAATGACTAACAGGATTTTTTTTAAATCACAGTGTCAGTGATGGGCTTCCATAGAGAAAGAGAGCACACAGATATTTCATAGAGGACGTAGACGGCGTATATAACACAAATCCAGCTGTTTGTCACTGTTAACAGAGACTCCAGTCTGCAGGGTAAAGCTCAGAATTGTAGAATAACAAGAGACACATCAACACTTCTGTTCATATTCACATGCTGCTTGTGCTCTCTCTCTGTGCTGTGCATCCTTTCCAGTGGTTTATAACAGCTGGAAATCTAACCCACTACTGGTCATGTGATGGTGCACAAGGAGAAACAGGATCATGTCTATAAGAGAACCTTAGATTTTCCAAACTGTTGCACTTGAACACGTCTCGTCGAGTTTGAGGCGTATTGGCAGTTGTATAAAGATAACACCAAGACTAATTTTTATTGTCTGTGTCTAAATCACTTTAAAGGACGTTACATATGTACTCTAAACATTTAATGTCCTCTCTGTCTGTACATAACATACACAAAGCTGTATGGTGAAAGGCTAGTTGTAGTCCCTTTATGCTACTCACAAAAGACAAATTATATAAGTAAATTAATAAATAATAAAAAATTGAACTTTTTTACAGTGTAGTGCATCAACGGACTTGGATGTACCTACAGCCTGAGGAAAGGCACACACAATGATGAAACAACATGTACAAATCTTGAGAGAGTTTCTCAACTCTTGCAAATCCAGGGTTCCCTTCTAAAGAGGACCAAGAATCAGCTAGCTTGGCCCTGCCCAAAGTCTACCTGTTGCCTGGCAACTGTGTCCAGTCAAAACATCGACCATTACATAACGGCCTGGTTTACACTTTTTCTTATTTGCTTTGGCTCAATTCTTGAATTAGAATGACTTTTTTCAAAATATTAAGTCCAAATCTTTGAACAGCTGGTGTGTTTTTTCACAACAGATTTGAATTTCTCATTCATTTAAGTTAATTGCACATGTCGTTGCACAGGTATAATTGTCTTCAATTTGCACAATAAGCACTTTCACATGGTTCACTGATCAATACTTATGAGTTAATTCTCTGAAATCGTTCTCTTTATCAACATCTGTCAGACATACATCTGTATTCCACAATGTGACATTAGATGTTAATGATGTCTGCTGAATCAGGAAATGACCTCCTAGCTGACAGTAACGAACAAAGAATCACATGGACGTCATTTTGTGGCTAATTTGTCGATATATAATTTTACATGGAAGATCAAAGGTGAAATTTCTCTTCACAGTAAATGTAATCAGGGGTGTAGCAGGAGGTGAACCCAAGAGAACTCAGTTCATCACCTCTTTGAAATGAGGCTGAGAGTCTATTCATTCAGACTGAAAGAGGGAGAGAGAGGAAGAGAGAGGGGGGGGGTTTGTTAGGTGGTTGTGTGGTCAGAGTCAGCCAACAGTCATAGTTGTGGAGGCAGCAGTGAAGTCCTGCCTCTTCACCTGCATGAAACACACCCAGGAGAGAGAGCCAGCCTCAAGAAAACAGTGGACTCCTGACAGGCAGGAGTTTGTGCACCTGTAACATACTCAGTGACAGACGAGCTCTCAGAGTTAATACCACGTACTTCTTCATGTTGGTCTGAGGCAGACTCAGACACAGCCACTTCCTCTTTGTATGTAATATGACTAGGGCTGTGAAACGCTTAAAAAAATTAACTTGATTAATAGCAACATTACTGTATGATTAATCGCGATTAATTGCAGTTGAAATACTACATATTACTAATATTACTTGTATTTTCTTCTATTCTTTCTTATATAGTACTGAAGGATGCAATACAGTTAATCCATTACAATTTAAGGATGCTATTTTACAGATTGGTGAAAAATAATAACACATCAGTTTATTTTGTCACATCAGCACTACATTTTGATTAGTGTATTAAATAAATGCCTATGTATCCGTCTGCACACCTCAACTTTCATAAACAAGTCACGTCCATACAGTCTATGTTCACTTAGTTGTGAATGGAGAATTTTGTCCCCCTGAAGCCGCCGTACATCTGACAGGCCACCGTCTGTCATAGGAAACACTCGTGGAGTTACAACTAGTCTGATTGTCACTGTCACTGACAAACCAAGAGATTAACAGTGTTTTCAACTCTCGTGTGTGATCAAATCACCGATCGCAGTGAGTTTTAACCGATCACGGGCAGAAACAGAAATACGAGACAAACCCCGTCCGGCACTGATTCAAAACGGGACGCATTTAATCCTCAAATAGGAGACGATTCCGTATTTCAGCGGTCAGGTGACAACACCAGTGGCGACACAGACCACAGACTGTATGCACAGACAGACTTTACCTAAGTCACGTGACGCGATTGATCGTGCGTTAATTTTTTTTAGTGCGTTATTGTTTCCAGATTAATCTCATGCATTAACGCGTTGACTTTGACAGGCCTAAATATGACCCAACATTTGAAAAACAGTGTTTTTAAGAGCCCTGTTCAAACACACTACCTGTCTGTCAGATTTTTTTTTGTTAAAAAAATTAAACCTGCAAGTGACACTTGAGAGACTGATTTGAATAATGAGCCAAATGACTGAGAAAAACTGTAACACTTATTTTCTTGTGCAATTTAAATGTAATTTCCAAAATATCAAACTATTTCTCTAATTAAAATCATTTTACATATCTTCACTCACCGAGCTGATTTTGTAGTTCGTCTCTCTCAGTGGTCAGGTTGTTGTTTATTGCCTGTAGTTCGTCTCTCT